>NW_019733348.1:128012-200882 GCF_002891405.2 Cryptotermes secundus
TAGGCCAATCAGTGGCTACCGTGCCGAGTGGACCCAGTTGGACTCCACCCCCAACTAAGCGAATTTCAAAATTTAACATAGGTAAAAAGGTGAAGTTTTTCCTGTGCTAAACGAATTAAGAAATATGCCCTGAAGGTGTATGGGGGAGTGATTGTGTAGATGCACATTTTCTTGACCTGGAATCTAGTTGGAGGTGAGTGATCATCTTCACGCCCCGGCCGCTTTACCCCAGGAATAGAGCCACCCGATTGGGTGGACCCCAGAGCCTGTATGGATGATTTGGAGAAAGGAAAATTCTTGCGCTCACCGGGACTCGAACTCCGACCCGTTGATCGTCCAGCCCGTAGGCAGTCGCTATACCGAGTACGCTACACCGGCTCCGTTAGTAACATACGTAGGCTTATTAGTTACGAAAGTAAATCACATATGAATGGGCTTTTAAGATTGATTTTCATACTTAAGTACGGCGGCAAAATTGATTTTACCGACGTGGCAAACATTAGATTCTGTTTTCAATCTGATCAGCAAGGATTATCAGAATGAAGTTAAATCCTTGTAGTCTGATATGTGTAGGCTTACAAAGTGGACGGTCATGTTAACCATGGTCAGTTATCACTCTGCTGTCCATTTCCTGGACCCTGAAGGTCTTGTCAATGAAGGCCGAAAGAAATTATACGTAGGAAACTATAAACATGTCAGTAGCAGCCGTGATATAGGAGACAGTTGTATGACAGAGGCCAGCGGCAACCGGCCCGAACTGCTACTCGCATTTGGTGACCGGAAGTACAGTGGCGCACTGGCCTTATGGTGTCCATAAATCAAGCGAAATCTTGAAAAAAGAACTGACTTTCTGAGCACATTTTGACCCAGAATGTTAGCTAATCGCTACTAGCTCGTATTCGGAATGCTTCCCAGGACATCAGCTAACCGTAGGATTTCGGCGGTTTTCTTCAATTCTGCCACACGAATTTCGGTATATTACCTTGAAGCAGACCATGATCGTTCCCCAAGTTTCTTTTAAGTCTCCAGCACGCAATTCTCTTCTCATCTCATTAGATGATAAATATTGCTGGTTAATTACTTACGTGACATTACTGTAAATGCATTCTGGTAGTAACTGTTGAGGTTATTTCTTCCAACGCTGTTAGGTTTCTTTTTCGAATTGGTTATACGCTAATCGTAATTCTGAGGTGCAGTCTTTCCTGATTTTATATTTATGAATTTTACAAGGGGCTCTGCGAACTCACAATCCAACTGCGTGTAACAGCGTTATCACAAAAAACGTATGAGATACGAGTATAAGTTTTGAGAACATCTTCTAGAGCAGCACATTTCACACAAGTAAAGACTAAGGACTATTGTTGGCAGATCCTCTCACAGGCATCCAGAGTGTGCAGCCTTGCATAACTACGTACAATTCTACACTACAGAAGCTCCTTTTGTCTTCTCGTTTGATGTCTAAAAATTTAGAATATAGAAAAATATAATTTTGCTTGTGGTGTTGTATGGGTGTGAAACTTGGTTTCTGACATTAAGGGAGGAACATAGACTGAGGGTGTTTGAGAACAGTGTATTGAGGAGAATATTTGGACTGAAGAGAGATGAAGTGACAGGAGGTTGGAAAAAACTGCATAATGAGTTTCATAACTTGTACTCTTCTCNGAGAGAAAGGATGGGGTAGTATGAACTGGATTGATCTGGCTTAGGATAAGGATAAGAGGAGGACTCTTGTGAACACGGTGATGGACCTTCTGGTTTCATAAAATGCTGGTAAGCTCTTGGGTAGATGCACAATTGGCGGCTTCTCAAGAAGGCCTCAGCTCCATGAAGTTAGTGAGTTAGTTAGTTAGAAGTGCCCCATAGCAGTATACACAGGAATTAACGATAGACTTATAATGTACCAGCATGACTGTAGAAGTACAACAGTTATGTAAAATCTTTCGATGAGCCTGGGTCACCTACAAAACCATAGTCTTATGTAATTAAATTGAAATCTTATTTATTTTAACGCTATCGTAACGGCCCAAAACAAATTACAGAGTGAGCAAGGGCAAAGAGAAATAAACAGAGCGCAGAAACAAAACAACAACAACAACAACAACAGTCCAACAAAAGGACTGTAGAGCCATAGATAGATAGATAGCATTACACTAAATACCAATTACAAAATAAGAACGAGCGAGGATTGAATCAAAGGAACACATACAAACAAACAAACAAACAAACAAACACACAAACAGTTTCAAATCGAAGCACCTTGGGCAATAATAATAATAAAAATTCAGTTCAAAAGCGCCAGCCATTATGTGGAGGAGAAAGAAGGGTATCTGCTCACCTTCATATTGCGTACACTTAATACATATTTTGGACAACCATCGTAATTTACAGAGTAATTCTAAATTGTTGTCGGGGTTTCCGTGGTCAGCATACATGGAAGTGAAGGAAGTTACGAACAACCCTGCTAACAGTCGTTGGGGGTGTATCCAACTGCAAAGATGCTAGTCTAGTTGATCTGCATGGGCTTCGAGAAAACGCTTCCTGGATTTGATCAACATCTTCTTGCGAAGTTCTCGGGCTTTCCGCTCCTTTTCGGTGTCGAACACTCTCCTGTCTCTTGAAACTGTTTTAACCAGCGTCTGATAGCATTATTTGAAGGTAGAGCTTTTCCATATTGAGTTCAGTAACGACGTTGCGTTTTATAACGGACTCTGTTTCGAAAAACCAAAACGTCCACGTTGCTTTCTCTTGAACAGTTGCCATTTTGAGGTATGACGTCATGTTTCCTCCCATATGTCAATGCGGCGAGTGAAATCTTGCCAAATAAAACCTTTTGAGATAAATTTTCATACTGTTTAAGCAGTATTATTCTATTCTCTTTTTTTTTTGTTTTGAAAATTATAGGCCATGGAAACCCCGACAATAATTTAGAATCGCTTTGTATGCGTGAGAAAAATAATAGCGAATTAAACATATATAAATACGTTCCGTTGTACGAGTAGTATTACGTCATCAGGCTACAGACCCGAAGAATCTCTTTCAGAGTAACTGGCTGGCGACGAATTCTGTGTTAGGTTTCAAGCATTTCATAAGTGCTTTGATCAGCATTCAAGCAAAGGCAAAACAATTTTGCACCAAAGTTAAGAGACATAAAGAATAATGGCACTAATTGCGTTTCTTAATTATCTTTCAGACAGGCGGAGGGAGATCTTGTCAGTCCCAAGAGTCCTGAAGTTTGTCTGAACATGGATTATATACATTTCTACCTACCATATATCCTTTCTGTGGCACTACAGCCCCAATTTGGGCCTATGCCTACCTCCATGAAACTCTCCGTTTCACTTCGGTTTACTAGATCTTACACATTCGGTAGGACTCCTTGGGCGAGTGATCAGCTCGTCGCAAGGCCTCTACCTGTAGACAAACACAGAAAAACGCACACAGACATCCATGACCTGAGTGGGATTCGAACCCATGATCCCGGCTTCCGAGCGAGCGACAGTGCATGCCTTAGACCGCTCGGCTACCGTGACCGGCTTCTACGCTATATAGTCTAGTTGTTTCAAACGTCGTTAAATAACCATTCCCAACCTTGGAGATAGTTATTTTAGATGAATACGTGTCATGAAGGGGAAGTTGTGGAAGCAGGATCGAGGTGTCCCCAGTTTGTGCCTCCTGTAACCACTTCGGCGCTGTCATTTCAGCTCCCCATTTTTAGTTAAACTTTGATAAGAACTGAATTGAAGACTCTTGCTAATCTTAATGGGGGTCACAAGAATGATAATAAAATACTAAGTTGGTACAGCTGCTTAATGTTTCTCTTTGTATTGAGGAGAGTATAATGACTGTGATGACTGCATGTACTGCTCATGTATGCAGATGGCAGGTAGGGTAAATTTGCCCTCGTACTTAATTAATTAAGCACCATGCCAGGAAGACATATTAGGGAGTGAAGGTGCACCTCCACCATTCTTGACTTCGGCACTGGATGGAGGTTAGTAGTCAGATTCACGCTGCTGCCGTTTTACCCCCACAGAAAGAACCTCTGCTGCATATTGGATAGGAGGTCCTGGACGCTGTGGGGTAGCGAAACGTTTCTATACGCAGATGTTATAATAGTTCTTTCAATGAACGTCGTTTTATATAAAATTACAATATTATACACAAATTTAGCGGCGCTGTATTGGTGGGAAAGCCAGAAGGAAAGAGACCACTGGGAAGACCAAGGCGTAGGTGGGTGAACAATATTAAAATGAATCTTAGAGAGACAGGATGGAATGGTATGGATTGGATTGATCTGGATCAGGAGAGGGGCCATTGGAGGGCTCTTGTGGACATGGGGTTCCATAAAATGCTGGGAAATTCTTGAGTAGCTGCAGATTTGGTTGCTCTTCAAGAAGGTCTCAGCTCCGTAAGTAAGTAATGAGTAGCATGCACTATATAACATTGAGTGGTAGGATGTTCAGGGAAGGACGGTGCATTGTGGGCGTGCGTGACAAATTCGACTGAGGCGTTAGGCGTGTTACACTGATTATTTCTTACTGTGGCCTGTATGAAGGGCAGAGAGTAGAGAGAACATGTCTTCAAGCAGATAGGAGCGGAGAAGCCTCCATTGTGTGACTTTTTTTTTTTTGTCAAGATGCTAGTGTTATCTAATTCTGAAGTTAACTGATAGCACTGCTAAAAGTATGGACTAAAAGTCTTCTTTTTCACGTAGTTTTCTAGATACATCTAGCCTCTACTGAGGTTTTTATTTACTACTACTATTTGCTACTATCCGTGCCTTCTGGGATAAGTTTGTCAACACTGCTGAATTTCCCCCTTCCCCGGCTAATACTGTATTTACGCCGCACATTTTTTTTCCAAAAATTCAAGAGGAAAACTGGGGTGCGGCTTATATTCGAAATATTCGAAATCACACTTCATTTTAAAAAAATATATTCATAATTAGTAATACAGGGTGTTCTACTCCTGAAATAATATTCCAAGAAAATTATTTTTTTCTATAATTTCTGTCTGAAAATTGTGCTGCGGCCTATACTCGCACGCGGCCTATACATGCGTAAATACGGTATATTGTAACCGTAGTTCCATCGCTTCAAAATTTTTAAGTTTAGCTAAGACGAGTGAACCCATAGATCTCACGAGAATGAGAGACAATATCTGGGGCTTTGTGTCGTTCACTGACCATATAATTGTCATTAGTTTATATTATATACAAATCTCCGTTAGTCTTTTAGCAATAATGGTTTTCATGGATACAGGGATCATACGTTTTTACCTGAGGCCTGTATTATTTCTGTGGCCAGATCATTGTCGTTAGTATCCATAAATTGCATTCGATGTTATCTTCCGAAGTGCTTTTAGTTAGAAGGGTATTTTGAGGAACCGTCTTAGTGGCTAGATTCGGGTCTGGACCTGCTTGGAAAGATTTTAAGATAACTGTACGTGCCCCTTACTTGAAGCGTGTCAAAAATTCAAAAAATCTGAAAAGAATATTTAAAGACAAACACCTCCACCCCTAACTTAATGTTGTACAGGCGCCTGTTACTAGAATCCAGCTGTCAACCTTTCCTGATGACTTGACGTAGAGCTACCTGGGAATTATAACGGGAGTCTCGAGTGCAAGAAGACAGGCAGTTAGTCAGTCAGTGAGATACAGTTGGATTTTTATACAGATAATTATATAGTGGCGACAATTACTCACTCAAAAAAGGAAAACTCCGTGATTTTAGTCCGCAAGCGAACCATACCGACCCAGCGACCGCCGCTTGTCGGCGAAGTTTAGTGCCAACATTTGCGGATAGAGGGTGTCGCGTGGTCATCGCAACGCATCCCCACGGCCGTTGATTTCGATTTTCTAGACCGGAGCCGCTATTTCCTTGAAATAGCTCCTCAATTATCATCAAGAGGCTGAGTGCATCCCGTTCCAGACCCACTAAGTAAAAGTAAAGCTATCCCTGTAACAGACCGTGAAGGCCCATAGGGTTGTGAGACGTTAAGGGTCCCATATTATCTAGACAATCGGCTCAAAGATGGCGGTAAGGTTGTCAGCCTTACGCACTGGCCGCGCTTTACTCCCCAGGAAAATTATTTAATTAATTCCTGGTACTTATTTCTGTTAGAGGCTGAGTCGACCCCAGGGCCATAGTGCGGCTGGAAGGATTAGGTCAACTGAAAAAAAAACCCACTACTTCTCAGAAAAAATCTGCTAGCTCCGGGAATCGAACTCTGACCACTAGACCACAGAAGCGGTCGATTAATGCCTCACGAAGGCAAATAACAATGAATTGACCGTTGTGTTAAAGTGACGACAGAAACGAAATTTAAAGTAATATTTGCGGCGAGATAGATCTACATTGAGGAGTCGAGAGACTGATTAAGAAATTCAGTGATCGATGGAAGACAAGTAGAAAACTGGGCGAGCTTAATGGAAGATTAGATTAGTATAACTATCCGGATTGAATTATGCTTACCATTCAACTAAACACTAGAAATAAAAACTGTTTGTGGTGTTCAAGTGTTCGTGTAAATCCCTTCTCGGTCACCAAAGCAACCTGTATCCCTGGAGAAAGAGATCTTGTAACACCTAATAATCGTGGCATACATATCGCCGGTTCTGCTGACGGACGCGTGAAAGCCGGAGGCTGGTGCCTTTGTAAAGGCTGTAATATTCTGGTCTCCCGAGTATAATTAGTTGCATATGCATTCATCCTGTCAATTTTATATTATTCCTTAAGGTACGTCCGTCCTTGATTCGTACTATCCCGAAACAGCTCGAAGATAACCAGATTTTTTACCTTTAAAGTAGACACTAGATACTCTCGAAACACTGTAACTTTGTTTGAGACGAGAAATGTCAAATTATTTAAATTGCTAAACTTGCCCGTGGATAAGGGTAAATTTGGCATCGTCGTCATACAATTTTATGGGCTTTGCATACTATTTATAAAGTATTATCCCGAAGTATGCTTATTTCTATGCTAGAGCACTATTTTAGTTAACATTCCGAGCTTGCCCCGTTTCCCCCAAATGAATTATAAATATTGAGAAGTGGCTGTGACCCCTTTCAAGGTATTATACTGGAATTGGCCTGGAGGAACTGAGGAAAACCACGAAATCCCGTGAGACGGCTGTAATGCACATTAGCCTTGGACGCAATAAAAGTGAAAAATGTGATTTATTTCCCTTCAAATAGACATCGTCGTACAATTTTTGGTGAAAGTCGGATGAATTGTAGTACAGTCGCCGTATTCCAGTTGCCCCCCCACCCACAGTCCTTGTGCTCTAAATGTCATTATATCAGTCAGAAGTATTGGAAAGTATTATCTTCTGGGTTATGATACCATGTAATCTGGCAGAAGTTATTTACTAGGCTGCACGTATTCACATCTCCGAAGATGATAATACTCAGCCTCTAATAGAAATGAGTACCAGGAATCTTCCTGGGGGGTAACGGGCTACCAGCGCGTAAGGCTGACAACCTTACTGCCATCTGTGAGCCAATTGTCTAGATAATGTGGGAGCCTCAAAGTCTCACAATTCTATGGGGCCTCCGTGGCCTGTTACAGGGGTAGCTTTACCTTCTTACCCTTCTTTATTGTTTTTTTTTTGTTACAATTCCCTTGTACTGCGGCCACTTCTGGTCTATTGTACCAGCCCCAGATGATAGGTGAGGGTGATTGTGGAGCATTTGGTGGAATGAAGATTAGCAGGGGAAACCGAAGGACTTAGAGAAAACCTGCCCCAGGGCCACTTTGTCCACCACAAATCTCACTTGACCAGACCTGGGATCGAACCCGGGCCGCAGCGGTGGGAAGTCAGCGACTAACCGCTTGAGCTATGGCGCGGTCTGCTTACCCTTCTTGGTCCCAAGCTTAAGACAGAGAAAGCTGCTTTGAAGCACTTCCTGTTACGCAGGTCGAGCTGTGCGTCCCTTAAAACAATGATTTTATCGTGCCATTGCTTTCATGCCGTTGCATAGTAAATACGGCTGTCTTACACGTCTTGAATAGTGCCGGCCGGCCTACGTGTTGTTTTAGGTGTCGGCCATAAGCCTTCCTGTCTTATGTAACCAACACATAGTGAAAAAAAAAAAATTAAACGCAGTATGTTATAAGGTCTGCCCCAAAATGTTGCTCCATTTCTTGTAATCATATTAAAACCAAACGTCAACAAATGAACATGAAACTCCGTGAAATGCCTTGGCTCATGAACCGTAAATCAAAATTATCCTTAAAGAACAAACTGATACTGTACAAATGCATAATTAAACCTATATGGACATATGGAGTTCAACTGTGGGGCTGTGCAAAGCCATCAAATACACAAATCATCCAAAGGCTACAGTCCAGAGTTCTACGAACAATCACCAATGCACCCTGGTATGTCTCCAATCGGACGCTCCACAACGACCTGCAAGTCCCATATGTAACAGACGAGATACGAAGATTAGCTCTACTCTACAAACAACGACTACAAGGACATGACAACAGATTAATTGACGAAATAAGAAAGCCTCCCAACGTTGCACGGAGACTGAAGAGACAGTGGCCATCCGACTTTCCGAACAGACAAAATTAGGTTAAGCAATAAATTCTAGCATCAATTGTGTTTAAGAGCATCGACGCTGGTTGATTATCTACTCACGTTCCTACTTTTAACCAATTTACTTATTGCTCCTTACTGTAGTGAGTAGATTGTAAATTCGCAGAGAAATAAAAATAAAATAAAAAAAAATTCTTGTAATAATCTTTAGTTTCTATGAGTTCTCCCCGTTTCTCTTCTCAGTAGTGTTTGTACTAGTTACGTGTATACAGCGGTCAGCACACACTGCAGCATCTGCTCACATCACAATACATCTTCAGTGGCTGTACCTGAACATGTAATATAAAAATATTATGTTTCAATTCCGAAGACGTTTTTACAATAAGTAAGTGCTTATGTTTTAGAAACGAAGGACGTCTAGAGTTTGTTCGCGGGTGTACTTTAAGACCCCATAAACTACCTTTAAGAACATAATGAACTTAAACACATTCTCGAGTCAGTGTAAAATTTCTATGTTCTTTTATAGTTCTGTAGAACTTTATATGGGATACTTGTTTTTGAAACTCTTAGAGGGTCGATTACATTTTCGAACTGTATAAATAACGTAAGCAAACACTGCATATAATTTTGATGCTCGGGGCCATTGTCTTAATCTCAGTTATCCTGTTCATGAGGTCAGTGGATTTTTTTCAATTGATCTAATTCTTCCGGCCCCACTATGCCCCTGGGGTTCACTCAGCCTCTGACAGAAATGAGTACCAGGAATTAATTAAATAATTTTCCTGGGGAGTAAAGTGCGGCCGGCGGTAAGGCTGACAACCTTACCGCCATCTTTGAGCCGATTGTCTAGATAATGTGGGACCCTAAATGTCTCACAACCCTATGGTCCTTCATGGCCTAGTATAGGGATAGCTTTACTTTTTTTATGAATGCGATATCGCTGTAAATGGTCTAACTTTTTAACTGAAGAATTTTTCTTTTACATCAGCCATCGTCTGGATAAGGATATATGACGTCACAGAGACTGGCCGTATCTCGGTCTGTATTTAGAAAAATAAATATTATCTACTCTAAGGGATCCCACGGGCTAGTTCGCTGACTTACTGACGACTAGAGTTGGGTAACGCTCCCGCCCACACAGAATAATGTCTATATTTTACCTCAGCAGACAGAGACTTGAAACGTCGTATATACGTATGTAATGGATGTTGTTCAAATGAAAGAATACCATTACGAAACTACACGTGTTCGAGAATTGAGATTTTCATGGCACCGAAGATGTATATTGTTACATGACGCCTGAAAGCCGGAATAGTGGAGCCGGAGCGGACCTTCATTTCTGAGCAACGGCTCGGTAATCATGTTTCCGCGACAATGAATGTTAACAAAAACCCTCCCGTGACAACAAATAGAATAACAGAGGACAATTAACAGTTCGACTTGGTGATCTATATTCCTTCCGTATGGATGTTAGTTCAGCCCAGGAGATTTCAGTTAGATTCTTCATAGAGATTCGTCAGACAGACGTCGATAAGGAGTTTAATGTGTGAGCCTTTATAATTGACTGCAATTGCAAAAAAGTGCCAATAAATCCAGTCGTCAAATCCAGAACCCATTATTATTTGTTCCACAAATCCCGAATACGTGACAGTATTATGGTTTTGTGGACTGCGACACTATGTAGGCAGGTTTCCGTGAAAATTGAGGCGCAGTTCTAGAGAAAGCACGAAATATAATCAGTTTGGCTTGAACTTGACGAAAGGAGAAAATCAAAAGTGACAATGCAGTGAATGGCATAAGCTGTTTGCATGATAAGCCTGTAGTATTGCGGGCGAGGGCACACCAAGGAAACTGGCAACCGCAATTTCCGAGAAATGTTAACAGCCCGGGTTGAATTCATGTTACTTAATAGAGCAGCGTAAATTGAGGAAAAGGCAACGAAGTTTCCTCAATTTGCGTTGCTCCATTAAGTAGCATGTGTTCAACTCAGGTTGGTAACAATTCTCGGAAATTGCGGTTGCGTTGCGGTTGCCAGTTTCCTTGGTGTGCTCTCGCTCTGCCAGCCCTGCAGTCGTGAATGAAAGCAGTGGTGGTAGGAACTTACAACTTTGAGGGGAAAAAATATTCTCACCCAGTTTCTAAGATCAGATTACACTACCGTAATATTAACGGTGGCATGAGAAAACGTATAAGCTTACTGAGAATTTTATTTTACATTTTATTGGAATTATATTTTAGGGATGTTTATACGAAATTCAAGTATAATAAATCCTGAATTTTGTTTGAAACCTGACAGAAATAAATGAATTTGAAATTTCTTCTCGGGCCACAGATTTTCGATAATTCCAAGTGCAGTTTCAGTATTTGGGGCCCACAAAATAAGAAAGTAAAGGTAAGGAAGTTTGCTAAAAATTAACTAAATAGCAGGTGAAGGTAAAGCTATCCCTGTAACAAGCCATTTCGTTCTGAGACGTTGAGGTTCCCACATTTTCTAGACAATCGGTTCACAGATGGCGAAGAGGTTGTCAGCCTTACACGCCGGCAGCCTTTTACCCCCCCCCCCCGCAGGAAGATTCCTGGTTCTTATTTCTTTTAGAGACTCTGTTATCAAGTATTGTGACCGACAATTCAGTATTATGTCCCAATTTTTATTTAAATAACTTTAATTCTACAATCCTTCATTAAAATTAGACATGTTTACTCCTACCCGTACTGGGGCCTTTTTCATTTAGGTGAAAGCGTCCGGGACATGTAGCTAACTCATGTCCGTATAATGCTGAGGCCAAGATTGATGAAGCTAGGCCTCCACTCCCTCACACGCTTCCATAGCACGACGCTAAATTAATTAAGCACGGGAGCAACATTACTTTTTACTTTTCATACATATAAAGGTAAAATGTGAAGTTCTCCCTGTGCATAACTAATTAAGCACTACGCCATGAAGGCATATGGGGCAGTGGATGTATAGACTCACGTTTTCTTGACCTCGGCACTAGTTGGAGGTGAGTGGTCAGCTTTACGCCCCGGTCGCTTTACCCCCGAGGAAAGAACCCCCGGTACCATTGGATAGGAGGCTGGGTGGGCCCCAGAACCGATCTGGACGACATGGAGAAGTTAAAATTCTTGCCCCCACCGGGATTCCAACTCCTACCCCTTGGCCGTCGAGCCCGTAGTCAGGCGCTATACTGACTGAGCTATCATACATATTTATATTGAATTACTTCTAGAATACAGTCATATTTGGAGTCCACTGACAGGTAGCTTTTACTTCACTAGTTCCAGACCTGGTCTGATGAAAGCCTATAGTGACACAAGAGACAATAGAATGTCGTTGTGGACTGAGTGGTGCTCCTGCTTCGTGCTTGAGAGGTCTAGGTTTCAAACATCAGCACAAATATTTTGTCACGATTCTCCTCTTCCCTCAGGCAAATATTCTGCTTCAAATAAGCCTACTACAGCTTCCTTTCCAATTCTTCATTAATCATCTTACTATATGACACTATACTGGTACAGTCTGAGATACTGACTGAACTAAACTAAACTCCGTGGCTTGAGTCCGCAAGCGAACTATACCGACTGAGCAATCTCCGCTTGTCGGCGAAGTTAATGTCAAATTTAGGGGATAGATGGTGTCGCGTGGCCAGCGCAACGAAACCACACGGCCGTTAATTTCGATTATCTAGACCGGAGCCGCTATTTACTTGAAATAGCTTATCAATTATCCTCACGAGGCAGAGTGGACCCCGTTCTAGACCCACTTCTCTTCCGAAAAAAAAATGGTGGCGCCGGGAATCGAACCCGGACCTCTGGATCTGTAGGCAGGAATTCTGACAACTAGATCACAGATAAATAAAATAAATGAAACTTTAGATCATATAATGAATCGGGGTGGATCAGTAAGTACAGTGCCTGGTTATAAGATGGGCGACCGGTAGCTCGGTTCTTAGCACGGACAGCTTCACGCTGTGGCGCCTACCTAGTCCACTGCCTGGTTGGTACCGCCTCCTGATGCATCGAGGGAGCCAAGAAAATCTTGTTTTTGACTGGTCCTTAATTTTGTTTATGTAGTTCTAGGCCTGATCGATCACAGTGACCGCGCGGTCTAAGGGGGCCCATACACGTACGAGTCTGGCTCGTGAGTCCGTCTCGGCGAGCTTAACTTGGGAGTCGGGCTCTGATTAATTTCACCACAAACACATGATTTGACTCCCAACTTTGCGACCCACACACGGACGAGTTTGGCTCATTGGAACCCGAGCCATGTCGGACTCGCGAGCCAGACTCGTACGTGTATGGGGGCCCTAAGTCATGAACTGTCTTCTACCTCACAAATACTGGGGTCGTTGGTTCGAATCCCACTCGAGGCATGGATGTCTGTGTGTGTTTATTCTGTGTTTGCTTTGTTCTGCGTGTAGGTAGCGGCCTTGCGAAGGACTGATCCCCCTTCTAAGGAGTCCTACCTACTGTATAGGATTAAGAAACTGAAAAGCAGCCAAGGTCCAACAAAGGGCTGTAGAGTTATAATAGAGTAGTTCTAGGCTTGAGAATCCAAGGTCTCCTTTCAGTTAGTCATCCAGCAAACCACTTAACTTTAACATGTCAGTTAATGAGTCAACCTACATGTTAATCACTCAGATGATTAGGGTTGGCACAACCGGAACCTACGTTTCATTTTATTCCTTCCATATTTGAAGGCTGCCGATGTTGTAGTCGTTGTGGCCTCTCACATTGCAAAATTCGATCCCTTTCTTGATGTAAATCGTAAAACGAAATGACAAGTAGAAAACGTAATTTGATCTTTAACAATTTGGCAAGCTAGACCTTGTGTTCATTATATTTGAAGGTGACTTTGATGAAAGGACACAGCAGGATGCAGTTTGTATGCGTGAGTTTATTTTCTTGAGCCTCGTATTAACTTTATATTATAGCCTCAGGCTATTTTTAGGCTCCAATAAACTAGACGTAATCTGTAAATATCCCTGTAAGCACTTCTGTTTGTTTTTGTTCTTATATCTTTCATATTAGGCCCTCTGGCCTGTTTCCCATCAGAATTAACCTGGAACTAAGGGTCCCACATTATCTAGACAATCTGCTCAAAGATGGCGGTAAGGTTGTCAGCCTTACGCGCCGGCCGCGCTTTACTCCCCAGGAAAATTATTTAATTAATTCCTGGTACTCATTTATCTTAGAGGCTGAGTCAACCCCAAGGTCATAGTGCGGCCAGAAGGATTAGGTCAAGTGAAAAAAATCCAGTGACCTCATCGGGACTTGAACCCGCGACCTTCAGGCTTGTAGCATAGCCCCTCAACCAACTACGCAGGACAACACAAACACAACATAAATGCGGACATTCATGCGTCGATTGGGATTCAAGCGGTCGAAAACATTAGCATACCTTAAACGACGCGACCACTGCGGTCGGCTGTAAGGACACTTGGGATGACAATTTGCTTGAAGTAATACGTGAGTTCGGTCTAGTATATGCGATATGTAGTGTCATGCAGTGCACTAACGAAAAATGCATTTTTTTCCATTCAGTAGTTTGAACCGAACCGCTACTTGGAAAGCCTCCTATCCAATTGGTAGAAGGGGCTCTTTCCACCGGGGAGATCTGCCGATGCGTGAAGCTGACTACTCACCTTCAACTAGTGCTGAGGCCAAGAAAACCTGGGTCTATACACCCACTCCCCATGTGCCTTCATGGTATAGTGCATAATTAGTTAAGCACAAGGAAAACTTTTTTATATGCTTGCAAAACATTCAAAAGAACAAATACTAAAAACAGGGAAATAAGGAGAATAACATAAAAAATACATATAAATAATTAATGGACAAATTGGGAATGTAAGAAGGATATGACGAGAGATATAACGAAAGACCTTGATTGGTATTTAAGGTATTTTCTTGAATCTGAGGCCTGTTCTACTTCAAGTTTTTTTCTACAGGTATACCTTTCTTTTATTGCTAGTGGGGTAGGACTAAGTCCCTTGTCCTACGGCCACCTCTAGTCTATTGTACCAGCCCCAGATGATAGGTGATGGTGATTGTGGAGCAATTGGTGTAATGAAGATTGGCAGGGGAAACCGAAGTACTCGAAGAAAACTTGACCAGACCCGGAATCGAACCCGGGCCGCCGCAGTGGGAAACCAGCGACTAACCGCTTGAGCTATGGCGCGGCCGTCGGTACATATCTTAGACTCATCAACGTCAACTTTTTTGTTTAATATATTAATAAATGACAATTGTTAACAAATTGTTATCAGCTTTGCTTGATATTGGCGAATGAAATAGTTGCTTATTAGACGTGAATCCAGTGTGTTCTAGTTTTCATTTCAGATACAAATAACACGTTATATTTCGCCCAAATTCTAATCATGCTTTTTATTAATACAGTTGTAGTCCGTAACGAGCTTCGGGGAGTTGAGTTCCCCTTGAGTAGCAAATAATTACTCAGCTGATTAAGAGATTTCCGGCATTTTATGGAACAAGAAGGAGTACTGTGTTCATACGAGCCAGCTGCTGAATCTTGTCTGAGCTAGATAAATTCAGACCACAATCTTGCTTCTTAAGACTGATCATCGTATTTCCTTCCACGTTCTTTAGAGATCATTGTATTTTAAAATTCTTAAAGTGACAGTGACCAGTTTAAGAGATACAATTGTGAAACAATTAATTTTGTCAACATCCTAGACTTAATTATTATTATGAACAGAGATGGTAGATGAAGTTATGATTCCTCTCAGATTGTAACCGATCTCATACGCGACCTCGAATATGGCAGAAAATCACACTGTCTTTCATTCAGGTTTTTACCAGACAGGAGAATATTTAAAAGCCTCTTTCAGTATTTTTGTGTCCTTGTGACTAGTTTTGAGCACCTTGGCCGGGTTGGACAAAATTTCCTGCTAGTTAATGAACCATAATTACGAGGCTATAAATTATAACACGGGCTTGAGTTTCAATAATTTTCTTTGGCAGTTCGAGTAATGTAACGTTGGCCATTGCTGATCCCAATCATTGAGAAACGTACTAATTTGTTTCAGTCTCAGTTATTACTCACTCTGGATTGCAAAAGGGCTGATTACGTCATTCACCATAGTATTACTCAAGATTATGATACATTTTAAAATAATTTTTTATGACTGCGGAATTTTGTCGTAGAACGCAGTCGTGTTTATTAACACTTTAAAGATAGATAAACTGAGTGCTCAAATGCTGCTGGGCCTCGCCGGTACAGTGAGTCTTGTTTCCGAGCCCCACGGGGCCCATACACACGCTTTACTGTCTACCGGCTCTGGGACATTCAGACCCTTCTCAAAGACAGAGTCAAAGTTATGTTACGGCCGACGGTCAGCCGGCCAGTGTGTCTTGGCTTCAGGCCCCATTTGGTGCCCAAATCAAGTTTTTTGTTACAGTCAGACAGTTGCGGGTCTGTTGATGTGGGACGCCCTATCTGACGAGAGGACAGGTCTGACAGAATTTCTTCTAAATAATATATAAAAATCCAGTTCGTACCTCACAGGAAACACATTACGTCTCCACTACAAAGATCAAACTGTTGATGCTGTTTAAGGAAACAATTGCTGTTTATTGTGAGAGGAGTACAAAACGCACAAACACATTGTGTGGGCAGAATGTAGAGTTTTGGTATGTTCACATGGGTAGTACATATAGTAACCATTGGCGTTTAAAGGGTTAAAGACACATAAAAGAATGTCTAGATAATCCTATATATGGCGTTAGGTTTGCCAAAAGGACGCATAGACCTAAAATGACCTTTGATAATTTGGGATGAATATGTGAAATCGGAGCAGGTTTCGTTGCGAAGTGAAGGAGATAAATGTTCACTCCAGACCCAATTCCCAGCCTGTCTTTAGTCTCGGGGCCTCTACATGCACAGCAGCAGTACCACACCCAGTAACGGCTGTGCCCATGGACACGTACACG
Source organism: Cryptotermes secundus (assembly GCF_002891405.2). Lineage (NCBI taxonomy): Eukaryota > Metazoa > Arthropoda > Insecta > Blattodea > Kalotermitidae > Cryptotermes > Cryptotermes secundus. Next base: position 144,504 of record NW_019733348.1, read on the forward strand.
GTGTGTCCAGGATCCGTCAGGAGTCTTTTTTTTTTGCCCTACAGTGCCATCTGTTGGCGAGTTGTGGCGTTAGGATTCTTGAAGTTTCAGCTGTGACTGTCTATATTTTCAAAGCGCAAACATCGCTGCATCATGTATTCTGAACTTGAATGTAACAACACTATTCTGACGCTCGTCGGAAAATGGCGCTTGAACAGAGAGCCAACATAAAATTTTATTTGAAGTTAGGCAAAACAGCCGGAGAAGCGTACGATATGATGAAAAGTGTGTACGGTAGTGATTGTCTGAGTCGTTCGAACATTTTTCGATGGTATGCTGTATTTCGTGACGGCAGGGAGGACATTGAAGACGCTCCACATGCATCAAAGACGAGGACAAGTCGCACTGAAGAAAATGTGAAAAAAGTGACCGAAATCCTTGCGTCAGACATGTCTGTTTCTGCAAGACTCATCGAGGAGCTTTTGGGAATACCAAAAAGTACTGTGCATCAAATTTTGACTGAGGATTTGGGTAAACGGAAGGTCTGTTCTCGGTTTGTACCGCACGCGCTCTCAGGCGATGAAAAACATGCCGCCAGAGTGGAACGCTGCAAAGACATGTTGCGGTCGGCTCAAAGTGATAAAAAATTTACAAAATCGATTGTTACTGGTGACGAGACATGGTGTTTTCAATATGAGCCTCTCACAAAGCGGCAGAGTGCAGCGTGGTTGAGCCCAAAGAAGCCGAAACCAAAGAAAGTGTGCATGAAAATGATTCGAGTAAAGACACTGCTATCCGTTTTCTTCGATTCCAAAGGGATCATTCACAAGGAATTTCTGCCAGAAGGTCAAACAGTGAATTTTGGTTATTATCTCGGAGTCCTCAATCGTTTGTGGGCGAGAATTCTTCGAATTCAACCTGAATATCGAGAGCAAGGTTCCTGGTCGCTCCTCCACGACAATGCCCCACCCCACAAATCGAAGATCGTGCTCGAATTTTTGGCCAGAAAAGGGATCACAGTCCTTGATCATCCTCCACATTCGCCAGATTTGGCTCCAGCAGATTTCTGGTTGTCCCCAAAAGTTAAGTTAGCGATGAAAGGAGACCGTCACGACACCATCCAGGACATCCAAAGGGAATGTACCGCAGTTTTAAATGCGATTCCACAAAAGGAGTACAGTGACTGTTTTCCAAAACTTTTCAATCGATTCCAGCTATGTATCGATTCAGAAGGAGAGTATTTTGAATAAAAAGGGTTAAATTTTGAAAATAATTCACGTATTGTATTTTTAATGAACACAGTCCTAACAGAACGTGGACACACTGTGTAATTTGGTTAGCCCCTACTGGTCCGTTCTCTAATTACCGCATTACAATGCTATGTCCTGGCAATCCCATATTAAGTTGTTTTGTTTCAAGCTGGTTACGCCACATTTCCTCAGTTTAATGTCGCTATGGTGGGCAGGTGTACTCCATAATTACTCGTTCAGGAAGGAATGAAGCTCACATTTTATTGTTTTCGGCTGTAGTTTAATTCACAATTTGTCCTTGTCCCGTTTAATGTCTAAAAATCGAAATAGTAAGATATTTAAAACCATAACTTTACCCGTTGTTTTGTATGTTCGCGAAACTTTGTATTTTACACTCAGGGCGAAATATTAATTGAAAAAATCAGTAGAGAGAAACTAACCGCAGGAGAAGTAAAATTGTTTAATGATAAGTTTCATAATTTGTGCTCTCCACCAAATATTATTAAGGTGATAAAAAATTAAAAAAGGCTGGACGTGTAGCACAAATCTGGGCGAGGAGAAATGAAAGTAACACTGTAGTCAGAAAGTCTGAAGGAAATAGCCAATTTGGGAGACCCGGGATTAGATGCCAGAGTAATGTGTATATTAAAGGAACATGGTGTGGAATGTGGACTGAACTCATATGACTCACAATATACTCAGAGGCGGGGCCTTGTGAATACATAAAATTTTGGGTTTCGTGTTGTGTGGAATTTATGACCATTTGTGTGATATTAGCTTCTGAAGAACGATTCTGCTCCATGTGCTTATTATTGTTCTCCCGACGCTATGTAGTCTCGACAATGATTTAAATACGCCACGGCACAAAGCGTACTCGTTCATAAGCCAAACACGGTGTTTCCTTTCGTCACTTGTCTTTGAGGATTCGCGGTTTTTTTAGATGAACGACAACGCTTCAGCTGTAAGGGCCGAGATATCTGGCTGAGGCCATAACGCGACTAACTTGTATTCGGGAGGTGCTCGACCGAAATCTTGGCCAGGACGTCGATTACCCTGACTCAGGTTCACTTAGTTTTTTTTTTATATTATTTATTATACTGCAATTGGGTTTTAGCCCGGTGGCAGTAGTACACAATAGGACACAACAGACAAGTAACACACATTACACTAAGTGACAACACGTTCAAACAAAACACAATACACAAAACACAACAATAAGGACGTCCTACCACAGTGAATACAAACAAAATACGATTAACAACTACAACAATTACAGAGAAATACAAACAACTGCAACAAATACAACAACAACAAGGACATCCTCCTGGTCATGGCCGCTTCCTTCCACATCCTTTCAAATTCATCATTAATTTATCCTAATATTTCCAGAATACCTAGCATAATGTTTTCAGATTTGCGACAATGTGCACAATGCTGCACGTCACGAAGATATCTGGTGATTGTAGTGAAGCTAGGAGAACGGGGAGGTCAAGACCCTTGTGTAACTGGGATCACGGCATCGTAAAGAACATCACACACACACATAGTTCATAGTTCAAAATATCATCATCTGATTATCTGAATGACGGGAGTAAGGCTTTCTAAAATAATCAATTACATTGCACAATTATAATAGATTATATATATTACGTATTTAAGACACTGTGGTGCAATGCATCTAGTTCAACACCCGCACAGAGGAAATATATGGAACGGATGTAGTCGGGATTGTGTGACGCGAGTGATTAATATGTTGTAATATGCGTTCTAACTTAAACGACTGAAGAAATTGTATCTGAATATCTAGTTTCATTTCATAGCTCTACACTCATTAGTTTCTTGCTATTAGATCTGTTTTAATAAAGACTTTTGTTACCGTAACATACGTGTACCATTCGTGGACTCCATTATTTTGGCCTCGCACGACAATATTTATTATTATTTATTGGATTGCAAATGGGTTTTAACCCGGTGGCAGTGGTAATACAATAAGACAACGCACTAAATAACCTGTCGCGCCCGAACAGAGCACAGCACACAAAACTACGCAACAATAAACGAAACTAGGTCACATACTACACACAATGAATACCATTACAATACAAACACAATTACACTTACAATTACAATACAAACATAATTCCCAATACAATGCCAATATAAATACCGTTAATTAACCTAAGATAGTTGAGATAATAATAATAATAAAGAAATTGTGAGAATAATAAAAAAGAAAATAACAGCTCTACACTAATACAATAACATTTCTTACCTTCATGGACTGATGCACTGACATTTCCCCATCCTCTCACTTTCACTTCACCTCATTTATCACTTTCCTAACCTCTTTTCTAAAATTGCTTGCTTTACAGGAGAAAGTCCCTGAAGTATCTTCAGGTAGTTGATTCCAGAGTTGGATGGTCCTATATACAAAGAAATATTTTCCGATATCTGACCTTTGCTCTAAACAAATGGATTTCAGCCTGTGGGTTACAAAGAAGAGGTATAATAAGCACAATGTGTTGTATTTTGTGTATTCCAAAACAGCTAATGGACTATACACCTAGAGGAACAAGATTCATTGGCTGCCATAAGTGACGCTGGAAGGTCAGTCTGTCTTAAAGAGGAACGGAAGAGGTCGAAAAGTCCAAAATTTGATATTAATGATATTAGTTTTATTTTAGTTTCTGGGGGTGGGGTGCGACTGAGTCCACTTGGTACGTCGGTCACGAATTGGTCTACAGTACCAGCCCCGGATGATGGATGATGATGAATGTGGAGCAGTGGTTGGAATGAGAATTGCCAGAGGAAACAGAAGTACTCTGAGAAAACCTGCCCCAATGCTACTTAATCTACCACAAATCCTACATGACCTGATCTTTCGAATCCGGGCCGCCACGGTGGGAAATCGGCAACTAAGCGCCTGAGCTATGACACGGTCTTGTTGATCATATTAAGATATTTGCAAAATTACTTCTGTTTAGAGGAAAATGAAATATATTGAAGTTATATTCTTATTCTGCTGCATGGTAGAAGACAAACTGTCGATTTTGTAAGATGACCACAGCACTCAGCTCAGTTGGCTGCGGTCTTTGCACTATTTCTGTGGGCGATTTGTCGACTCTTAAGTTTTTCAGAAACGTCGGTACATAACACAGCATAGCACAGTGAAGGAAACTGTATAAGTTATGCTTCAAGCCAGGACGGTCCCCCTTAAAAAAAGTGAGGGATCCCACTGCGATTTACGTTCCTACTCGTGGGTCGCGTTATGAGAAGATTAGTGCAAACACATCACATATTCTCTCTCATATAGATGGAGTACCGTTATGTTTATTAAGATGCCGCATATGCAATTTATTTAGGGAGGTATTCTCATAAATTATTGAAATTTAAGTGAAGTCATTTAGGGCCGTTTTAAAGAACATCACAATGTTGTTCTTGAGAACTCCTGTGACGCCCTTCACCTTTTTTTTTAGATAGAAGGTCCACGTTCGTCCGATACTGATCTATGATATATTAACTGTTAAATACCGAATGCGGACAAAATTCGTCCAACCGTTCAGGCGCTAGCGTGACTCACGTCCGTACATATATACAGGCATACATACAGGGATATGGCATTTCAGAGACCATTTTCTCGTATTCAGTGGCGCTCAAAGCGTCAAAATACGCCAAAAACAGAAATGAGGGCCTCCACGGCCCTTTTTCAGGGGTAGATATATCTTTTTATCTTTTTTGCCCAATACTTTCTCATATATAGTACATATGCGAGAAAGTGGAGACATATGTGTCCCCAAGTACCGATACAAATATTTAGGCTCTAATAATCCGATTCATGGAGCACAAGCGCACGAATAAGACGTGAAACTATAATGTTCAGGAATATTTATATAAATATAACGGTAACAGGTGCTGTTATCGATATTAAAAATGTTTATCTGAAGCTTTGCGAGATTGTATCGATATTACATACGATCGTGGGTCAATACTCATATAATATTTTTCTGCGTAATCTGTTTGGCGTCTGATGAAATCGGTTGAAAATTACATGGAATATGTAGTGATAAGTTTCTGTTGTCCCCCCCTCCACCGACAAGATTCTCCGCCCCTCTTAAAGACGAGGAAAGGGTCGATACATATTTTGAGGAATGGAATCATCACGGGCCGCAAAAAAATCAACTTATGCCGGCCGCGAATTGGGTACCCTTCCATAGAAAAATGTTTCTCAGACATTTTTTCCATATTATATACCACTTACACTTAAAAAAATAGTGTAAAGTTATTTAGAGATTAATATCGAAAATAAACTTTTGCTTTCTACACTGAATAGAACTTCCAAGAGTGGTGGTAGTAGAGGTAAAGTAGAGGTAAAGCCAAGAGTGGTGGTAGTGGTAGTAGTAGTAGTAGTAGTAGTAGCAGCAAAAAAGGCAAAAGTAAAGCTATCCCTGTAACAAGCCGTGGAGACCCATGAGGTTCTGAGACGTCGGAGCTCCCTCATTTTCTCTAGACAGTCGGTTCACAGATGGCGGTAAGTTTATCAGCCTTACGCGTCGGCCACCCTTTATCCCCAGGAAGATTCCTGGTACTCATTTCTGTTAGAGGCTGAGTCGACCTCAGGGCCATACTGCGGCTGGAAGGTTTAGATCAATTGAAAAATCCAATGACCCCATCGGGAATCGAAACAATAATAATTCAATTCTGTATTATTGGCGTGTCGAGTCAATAGCTGCAACACTAATGCGTGTGACTTTGGCCGCTTCTATTGTGAATGTTTGGAGTTTTCCAACGTTTCGGCAAGTGACATTAACCTCTAGCCGAGATAAATTAAGGAGTCTGTAACCACATGTGTCTTCTGTGTGTGTAAGAGCCTCTATATGTATATCCGAAACAGATGTTCTGGGCCTATCGCTGACCCCTTACAAAGGCTAACGTGAAGATCTGTTAGCTTTGTATGGCGAGAGAAGCATTTCGATGGCACTTGAACATCTGACACTACACAAAATTCTAATTAGTCTGTGGACTGTGTATGACAAAAATTAACGCGTATTTATGCATGTATCTTTCTTCTTTCCTTTCCTCCTCCATATCTTTGTCTTCTGTTGCTTTTTAAGTCATGAGATATACTTTTGTGGGCGTTTTATTCTGTTTTCCTTATTTAAAAAATTAATAAAATTTAGCTCATGATGTTTCCTTGGCGTGTGTATGTTCACCCCCGCCACAAATATCTTTTGAAACTCTGAACCGATCTTAATTAAACTTGGTGTGTATATCTTACCACCTGAGGCCATCTCAAAGACTTATTTCATATATCCCTCTCATCAGTGATACCAACATTGTAGCCTTTCAGATTGTTCGGGTAATATTTTAATATTAGATGAACGACGAAAATTATCGTCATGAAACTTGGCATGTGCATCGTGTCACATGAGACATCCATCCCATCAGTAATACCAACATTGAAGCTTCTCAGATTGTATAGCTTTAGTGACTCATTTTTTTATTTTTGTATAAAATACTCATAAATTGTAAAATTATCCCTGTACTTAATTAATTAAGCACTATACCATGAAGACATGTGGAGGAGTGGAGTCACAACTCTTGACCTCGGCACTAAGTGGAAGTCAGTGGTCAGCTTCACGAACCATCCGCTTTACCCCCGGGAAATTTCAACCAATACCCATTGGATTGGAGGTTGCATGGGCACCGGAGTCGGTGTGGACGTTTTGGAAAAGAGAAATATATCTTACCTCTGCCGTTATTCGAACCCAGGTTGTGCAGCCCGTAGACTGACTGAGCTATCCCGACTCCTACATGAAAAAGACTCATATTGTTGTCAAAGGAAAGTAGGCAAGTAGTTCTTGCCAGAACTTCTTGTTACGCAATAGACACGTCTAGTGGCCACAACACGTGTCTGCTGAGGAATTTCAAAGTCGTCACCACGAGACAGTAATCAGCTGATGTTCTGTCAGGTCAGGAACCTAGAATGGTCTCATGTAACTTCTGTGTGCATTTACGTAATGGAATTCGAACTATACCGACCCAGCGACCGCCCCTTGTCGGCGAACTTAGTGCCAACTTTAGCGGATAGAGGGTGTCACGTGGTCAGCCCAACGGATCCCCACGACCGTTAATTTCGGTTTTCTAGACTGGAGCCGCTATTTCCTTGAAAGAACTTATCAGTTGTCCTCACGAGGCTGAGTGAACCCCGTTCCAGACCCCCTACTTCTCAGAAAATCAGGTAGGGCCGGGAATCGAACCCGGAACCTCTGGATCTCTAGCCAGGAACTCTGACCACTAGTCCATAGATGTTTAGGTTCTTTAATTAAAATCTTGTAGGTGACCTTTCTTTTGATGCATTGCTGTAGGAAATATGACCTTTATTTTGAAACACTGCTCTTTTGTAACCTTTTGCAGTCAAGGGCAGATCTCCAACAAGGCTCGTAAGCGCTTTGCCCTGTTTAATGTCGCATTGTGCCCATCGCCATTAAGGATACTGAAAATAATTTTCGTGACCTACATGCTTACCTCTAATGACATTGAAGTTACCACAGTAATGAGAGTCACACTCAAGCCACCGTGACGTGATCGAGACCGAAGAGGTTAGCCCAGCGGTAACGTTGTAGACTTATATTCGGGAGGTACTCAGTTCGAACCTCGGCTGAACGAAACACAATTTTGATTGAGATTTTTAGTGGATTTCCTCGGACCCTCCATGTAAATGCTGAGATAGTACCTCTATTAGGTCACTATCCAAATTATTTCCAATCGATCATTCTGCCACTCGTCTCAATTGGTTTAGAATCGTCTTAAAAGAAGTCATGGAAGGTTACGCGATGGAGAAACCACTCACTTATACAAAATCCCACTATACAATTAAATCAGAACGAGTCTTCTTCCAATTTTAGCAACAGAGTGCGCTGGTAGAACGCTGCATGCGGAGGCTGCCAGTAGGTGAATCTACCAGTGGTAGATATCAGCTCCTATCATATTAGTGACTGTTTTCCATTTAATTCCGGTTTCGTTCTAGATGTGTCTTAGAATAGAATATATGAGTGGTAGGCTTTCTCGGCCCTTGCACCGCGACCTTAGGTCTATTGTGCTTCCCATTTTTTAATTATTCCCTCAGCAACCCCAAGCTTCGGATGAAGCGCAGGATCTTGGACGTGGGGGCGTCAAAATAGTCACTTGATTCCATAAAGTACTGACCCAAGTGATGTAATCTTAAATAAGCTAAAGCCTCACATTCACACAGGATATGTGTGGCTGTTTCATTTTCTATCTGACACCTCTCACAGGTGGGACTCTCACTTAGTGCCAGTTTGGACAGGTGTCCTTTGAGGTGACAGTGTCCTGTAAGTAGTCCTACCACCCATTAGATGTGTGTTACTGGATTAATGTACCACTACAGATATTTTAGAACCATTGCAAACTTCACACAAGCACGTATATTAAAAACAGGCCTGCGGAAAGAGCGCATAATCTGTGCCAAACGGCCAGTGTGTACTTCGCCGACTTCGTGTGCGTCATTGATTAATCGCAGATGTCCTCTTTTTCGTACGAAGTTCGTTGCTCTTTCCCAGGTGCTAAAGCGATTGAGAAGTTGTTGATCACTCTCTTTCGTCTAAACCCGAAGTTTGGAGTGGTGGAACAACACCTCTACTCCCCCATACGTCTTTATGACTCGGTGCTTAATTAAGTGCAGAGACAGCTTTGCCTATCTATGGCTGTACAGCCCTTATGGACCTTGGCCGCTTTAGTCGGTTCCTTAATCTACACACGGTCGGTAGGACCCCTTGGACGGGGAATCGCCTGTCTCAAGGCCGCTGCCTACACTCAGAACAGAATAAACGCACAAACTTCCATGCTTCGAGTGGGAGTCAAATCCACGATCCTAGTGATCGAGCGAGAGGAGACATTTCATGCCTTATACCGCGCGGCCACTCTGATCGGATTGCCTTTGTAACACCGAGGAATAATGGTCGGCACTGTGCTTCGTATTCGAGAGTTTCCGGGTTCTAATCTCGCCTACAGAGCTGCCATTCCATTCTTCCGTATATCAAGCAAATGAGAGGGTAGTATCTCAGTGTATACGAGTATAATCACTTTCTTTCTTTCTAATTCATCTTCATAATCAGCCCAACCATTTGGAGTTGTAGGCCTATAGGAACTATCTTAGCTCGCTCTAACACTGGGATCGTGGGTTCGAATCAAACTCAAGGCCTGGTCTGTGCGTTTATTCTGTGTTTGTATTGTTCTGTGTGTATGTAGCGGCCTTGTTACGGACTTTTCCTGTCCAAGTGGTCCTACCGACTGTGTAAAAAGATAAAGAAACTGAAAAAAGCAGCCAACTGTAGAGCCATAGATAGATTGATAGGCCTCTACGCCTCACCGAAAAAGCTGAAACGAAATGAACAAATAAATTAGCTCATTATATAGACGGATTAGAGACTTTTTTTTTGCTAGTGGGGTGGGACTAAGTCTCTAGTACTGCGGCCACTTCTGGCCTATTGTACCACCCCCAGATGATTCCAAGGGGTCTTATCCCTTCTGGGCTCCGGCCTTGATCTTTGTATGCATTTCTCAACTTTCCTTGCGTGTTTTGGTCCTACCAAACAATTTGTTCAAGTAATGTAGTTGCAAATCGTCCTTTGTGTCGAAGCTAATAATCTCTATAGGTGAAACACAGTTGTTAAATGAAACAGTAGGTGTATTCTCGGTGAGACTGATAGTAGCGGAAGGCTTTGCAGAGAAGCGATCTAGACGTACGAGTATTTAAAGCACCACAAGTAGGCTTGTTATTAGAAAATCTGCCCCAGTAGCATTTTTCCCAGTAAGAGGAACAGTAACTGTGGGTTTAAGTAATTAAGCAGTACTCCATGAAGACGTATGGGGGAGTGAATATATAGATCCATGTATTCCTTACCTCTGCGGTAGTTTGAGGTGAGTGGTCAGATTTACGCCACGTCGGCATTACCCTGGCTAAAGAACCCCCGGTACCATATGGATAGGAGGCTGGGTGGACCCCAGAACAGATCTGGACTACATGGAGAGAAACTGGCCCCTTCCGGCACTCGAACTCCGACCCCTCGGCCTTCTAACCTGTAGCCAGTCTCTACACCGGCTCTACCGTTCTTAAAAGGACTGCACCAGAACAGAATGCTGGTCGCCTCTGTGAGAAACCAGTGCCTTAGGGCGAGGGCACACCAAAGAAACTGGAAACCGCAACGCAACCGCAATTTTAGAGAACTGTTATGAGCCTGAGTTGAACACATGTTACTGAATGGAGCAGCGCAATTTGAGGAAACTGCGTTGCCGTTTCCTGAATTTGCGCTGCCCCATTCAGTAACATGTGTTCAACTCAGGCTCATAACAATTCTCAGAAATTGCGGTTGCTTTGCGATTGCCAGTTTCGTTGGTGTGCCCCCGCCCTTGTGGTCCCGACTGCCACACGTATGAAAACGTAGTAAAATTTACGCCTACTGTGGTAAGCGACATGACCTTCCGAATGTGACTATCCACACACGTTCGTTGACTGTATCAATCACCGCCCCTAGTCCTGTGAATGCTAATGGCCTGCTCTGTCCCCTCACAACACTTGAGCATTCCACGCTGTCATCTACACGTCATAACATGGCGCATCATATTTCGCGCCTACGTAGTTCCCCGTTCTTTAATTGTTACGATTGACGTCAACCGATCGCGAATCAAAACAGCTAAATCTGACGATGACATCTGCTTTCTAACACTCGCCTTTGTAAAATCTCGGTCTGAATAATATTAAAACGAATCGAAGTCAATTAGTGACGCGTTACATGATACGCGTGTGAATTGTGGATATAGTCAGCAGATCCCTGGACGCTCCCTTTGAATTGCAGCGGAGCTCGAGATCCGAGGCTCCATCCTTTTAATTTAGTTCGCCGACAATTTTAATTTTCGGTAACTAGGCATTTTTTTTTTCATTGGCGCTACAGCCCTCATTTGGGCCTAGGTCTACCTCCATGAAACTTTCCGTTTCACTTCGGTTTTACTAGATCTTAGACATACGGTAGGACTCCTTGGGCGGGTGATCAACTCATCGCAAGGCCTCTACCTGTACACAGACACAGAAAAACGCACACACACTAACTAAACATCCATGCCCTGAGTGGGATTCGAACCCACGATCCCGGCTTCCGAGCGAGCGAAGACAGTGCATGCCAACTAGGCATTACATCCACATAATTCAGGGCAATTTATGAATTCTGTTTGGTTTTCACTACAGGTAGCGATTGCTTCGTTAACAGCATTAACAGGCAAATAATATAACGAAAATGTTTTATGTTTCCTTGGAAGTAGAAACCGAGTTTTAAATAATACTCGTATTTAGATTTATAGACGGCCACAGAGGTAATTCTATGTTTCTCATTTATTTTAGTTAAAATGCTCGGCGGGGTCAGTCACAGGATAGTTTATTTGTTTGTGATTTTTAACCTACTTCACTTATTTAAAAAAAAAACCAAAGTAGGCTTGTGTAATTCTCCGTGCTGTGTGTTTGTGTGTCTGTGAACTCCCCCCTTTAACTTTTGAATTACTGAACCAGTCTTTATGAAATTGGGTATGTATAGCATGGAACCTGAGCCCACCCCAACGGTGTACTTCATAAACCCTTACCATCAGTCAGCGTCTATATGAGTATCCTTCCTACCGTTGCTAGACAACGGCGCGGTAAATACTTCACCGAGGCAACGAATACACATGCAACAATAGAAGAATTGTTGGAGTGTCGTTTCATGTGCGGTACTTGTCGTATGAAAGGAACGTAGGAGATTAGTTCTTCCCAGAATTTCTTGTTAGTCATTAGCCTAAAACATAAGCCTGCAGTTTCGAATTATAGAACGATTGCAGGTGGTGAACAACGAACTAGAAAGAATTTGGAAGGAAGCAATCGCGGTGTAATTTGAAATACTATTCCGGCATTTACCTGGAGGGACTATGTAAAGCCATGAAAAGTTTCAGTCAGGATCATGCGTATCCCGAACGGGATTCGAAGTAAGAACCTTTAGGGCACAAGTGAGAAGAGCCACCGCTTGCGCCAACTTAATCGGTCCTAGGGCCTGTACGGACATGGTGGCGAAGAGAAAAATATCCCTGGTCTTGTAGGAATCGAACCCTAGTCGTCCGTCGCTTATACAGGAATTATACTGGCGAAGCCATCCAGGTTCTAAACTAAGTGACGGGTGATTTGTTTCCGCATTTCTCTTAGTTACCGGAATCACCATCTGTTCAACGGTTCACAGTACGTCAAGAACACAAACAAGATAGGCTAGGAGTTTGGAAAACTATGTGGCACTACAATTCTTTTCCTCTGCTACGTAGCAGTGTATTGTGCCTCATGCGAATACACTATTGCGCAATAGTTGGGCGCGTTCAATGACCGCAAGACTTCGCTCACTCGCTTCGTAAAAGCGTATAAATCCTTCCTCATTCCGGTTCCAGTCAATGGGCCCGTAAAGAGATGACAGACACGCCTTACGAAGTTCACGTTCATTTTTAATATGACGCAGCGTAATGTTTGGGATGTAATATAAGCTTATACAGACATGTTATGTTGCTTGCAGCGAATGGTCTGATTTGAATTTTAGGATTTCTAGACTAGTACAGTAAAGAATAAACAGTAGTTCCCCTTCTCATGCAGGCAGTTATGAATAGTTCTACCTTCTGGGATATAACGCCGTGTAGTCCGGTGAAAGTCGAGCGACGTTTCGGAGGAAAATTTCTCTTCCAGTTTGGGTTTTGAAGAGTAAAGCGAGAAAGAAACCACCGTGAAGCAGGCAGTAAGCAGAATTATGGTGGTTCCTTGTTCGGCTTACTCTTTAGTACTGAAGATGGAGACGATATGTTTCTCCGAAAGACCAGTTGACCTTCAAAAGAATACACGGCTTCATATCGCAGAAGACAGAATTCATTTCCTCCTTTTCTTTTCACTGGCGTTGATAGCAAAAGCCTAGCTCTTCGAAAATTCAGAATAGACTATAATGAGCTTGCTTCCATCCATCCATACATCCGTCCATCCGTCCGTCCGTCCGTCCGTCCATGTATCTGTGGCTTTACAGCCCTTGTGGACCTTGGCCGCTTAATTTCTTAATTCTATACATAGTCGGTAGGACTCCTTGGACGGGGGATCAGTCCGTCGCAAGGCCGCTACCTGCACACAGAACAACAAAAGACGGAATAAACGCACACAGATATCCATGCCTCGAGTGGGATTCGAATCCACGATCCCAGTGTCTGGAAGTATGAAGACAGTTCATGCCTTAGACCGCGCGGCCACTGTGATCGGCTGTGACCTTAATAACTGATTTCATCAGTACCTTAAAGTGAGAAAAGGATACAAGTGTTAGTCCACGTAATATTCTTTATACAGATTGATAAATAAAATATAGAATAATAGAAACAAATACAGACAGAAAGCCACGGAGTTTAGTTTTTTAGTTTTTAACATTGAAGTGAAAAGAGTGTAGAAGGAAGCGCTCATGACCTAATTTAAAGTATTATTATCCCGGAATTTGTCTGGAGGGACTAAAGAGAACTACCAAAAGACTCCTCCACGACAATCCGTGTCTCAGCGGAGATCCGAACTGGACACCTCCAGAATACAAATCCGTTCCCGCTTGAGCTAACTTGCTCCACGACAAACAAATGAATTAAACAAATAGATGAATAAACAAATGAGTAAGCAAAGCGATCCAAATTATAGGGCCTGGCTATTCGATTTGTCTCCTGAGTTCTTACTACAGTTCTACTGCTGACCCACGCAGATGAACATCTGGGCCATCGTGATGTAAAAGGATAAAGATGAGATTGAGGCTGCATGTAGAAAGTTCCCTGTCATTATTTTCATACCGTTGTGTGCCCAGAACTTGAAGGCTTCCCAGAAATTTCGTACAAGAGTCTACACTGCGTCATGCTTTCGGCATGGAAGGAAGGTTTATTTGGTGCAATTAGAGCGATTATAATTGCCATCTTGAGCACATAAGTCACGGGACTACGCTACGGCCATGTAATTGCTAAATACGATGGCTTACCCCTGACATATCACAAAAACGCACGGTATTACTTACTCAACTTGAAATTTGTTAAAATTCTTTTTTCTTATTACTTTATTTGTTCTGAGTGTATCTTCTGCGAGAGCTTTAAATAGAAAATATTGAACCTCTTCCAACCCTTTATAGGACAAATTAAGGGAGTAAGTATTTTTTTTTTTTTTTTTTAGTTTCTTGGTGTAGGGTGAGACTGAGTCTCACCTTGAGGCACCCCTGCTTACATTTCCCTTGACGTAAACATTTCGCCTTCTAACGAAAGACTGAATTTGCTTTGTGAAAGAAAGGATCTAATGAGGCTGATCAAACTGGCCGAAAATTCCAATTTAGATAACCCATGTATCACGTCAAAGTGCCATGTGAATATCAAAGGCATTTTCGACGTCCAAGAACACCGCGGCCATAGATATATTTTTGTTGAAATTAATTGTAACGTGGTCCGTTAGCCTCATACATCGCAGTGTCGTGCTGTGATGTGCACGCAAACCAAACTGGCTTGCGTTAAGCAGGTTTATTTCCTCAATGTAGTTTGGACTATATACAGGATGAATTTTTCGAATAGTTAGCCTGTTGTGGACAGGAGGTTAATCGGACGTAAATTTTGAGGGCATTTTGGGTTCTTATCGGGTTTCGGTAACGTTATGACTTCATCTTCCTTCCAAGACTTCGGAAAATGGAGCAGGAGACGACAATGAATAACTAAATGTGTCACGTGCACCAATGGCCTTTTTGAAAGCTGTCATAGGCATTCATTTGGAATACCATCAAGTCCGCAGGTCTCTCTCGATTTCAAGGAATTATGTAGTTTCTCTAAGTCACATGGTTTGCCTCGTTTAGTCAAAGTCAGATTTAAAGTCACATTGCGACTCACGGTCAGTCAGTCTTGGTGTCGAGTCCAATCTGAGGCTTATGATCAGATATTTATTACTGTTTGACAGTTTCGGCTTCTATTGTCTTCGTTATAACCCATTTGCACGGACCGAGTAGAGAACACGATTCCAACAGTACCCCTATTTTTGCATGCATACCCGTTGCCGTGGGACCACGTTTATCAAGCCATTGCCTAGAAACGGCTCTATAGTCTGCAACATAAAGGACCAGAGAAAATTAACAAGATCCCAATATATTAAGTGCTGGAGTTGAGTGACTGGCAATCCTGGTTCTTAATCTGGAAGTTCGCATTTCAATTATTGACCCGCAGACAGACTATTCTAACTGGGAATCAAGCTAAGAATGTAAAAGTGTCACGTTTTGAATTCACATTCTGCCCGGCAATTTATTACTTAGGGGACAGTTGTTTCGTCTACGTGAACACTGCACGAAGCTGTACTTTGACCCGGGACTTCGATTGTAACTGAAGCGTCATAGACGAGAAGGCCATTTCATTATCTCTTAAAACCTTGTATTATTAGCTGCACTTTTCTTGACGGTGTTTTAAGAAAACAGGGCACACGTGTGGCCCCTTAATGCGTGATTAGTATTTTTTCTTCTTGTAAGTTATTGTCGCATGAAAAATTTCTAGGACGTGTGACGTAGTTTTCATAAAATTTGTATTTATACATGGCTGTTATAAATGATCCGGGTGATAAGAAATTGGCGTATTTTCGAAACGGTTATATATGCAAACATAAACAAACTTGTAAACAGTAAAGAAACTCATTACGTTTGATTGAATGTAACATATGACTCGCGAGTGGCGCTCCGATCACTATGAAAGGAAAATGGCGCTTCAGGTGTGAAAGGCACTGTTGCCGGTACATGACAGGTCGAGCAGGGCCTATTCATTGGCCCTCTACATTCTCCGACCTTACACCCTCCATACGACTTCCACAGATGGGGATCTGTGAAAGACCAGGTACACCAATTTCTGATGCCGAAAGCTTCGAGAGCGAATTTCACACACCATAGCCAACGTCCAGTGATTTATTTGTAGTATACATGAGGAGAATTCGAATATCGCATTGACAAGTGGAACAGATGGAGTCCTCTATCTATCTATCTATTGTTTAATAAATAAAGTAAATAAAGAGTCGTGATGTTTAATTTTGGTTTTAATGGATGTCACCAAACAGGCTTATAAGAATAATAATAATTCATACTTATTCACTTTTACATCAGCTATACGAAAATAGGAGCCCCTTAGATTGAGATACGTGGGAACAACAACAATTAGACACCACAGTGCTATAATCAATCTAAAATATTTCGATGCTGAAATGTTAACATTTTGATATATTAAATCCAAAATTTAATTTTGTAAAATAAAATAATATTTATGTATTAATAAAGTGTTCCAAACATATCCCACCTATATTTTCTTAGAAAAGCAGTTGACTGAATATCGCCCGCAAAGTTCCAGGCTAAAAACAGGCATAAATAACTCCCAACTCTAAATGGGTTATGTAATTATAGTATTATTATACGAACATCGACACAACAAATTCGTAATAAATAACCAAGGTTATTGTATTATCATTCATTATGTTATGTACATTTACTACATGTTTCGATCCAGCTGGATCATCATCAGGCAATTTTTCATCAAATATACTATTTGTTATTGAATTGTATTTATAATGTGGATCTGTATTAGTAAACATTAATATGAATTGCATTACAATACCTGTGTTTCCTTATATTTTGGATATTAGTCTTAAGATGTAAAACGCTATAATTCGGTTATAAAGTTAATTTTTTTTTTCCTATTATTTATCGTGGAGTACAAGTATATGGTGCTGTATTTTAGAGTAGATGGGTTTTCTGGAATCTAAGTTGTTTTTAAATCCTTTGTGGATCTGAAAAACAGATTGTAGATATTCTACTGTTGTTCAGTTTTGACTGTTGTATAGTCATATGGTGTGATGTAAATGGTTACTTACTTATTACGTGGCGGTTTTCCGCCTGTATATGAAAATCAATTATATTCTCCTTTTTGGCCACGGCGGTAAAGTTATTCTGTTATGAGAGTGGATACTTTAGTGGGGGTTTTATGTGTTACATGTATTTTATTTGTTATTGCCTCTAACTTTGGTTACTTTTACTTACAAGCGAACTATACCGACCGAGCGACCGCCGCTTGTCAGCTAAGTTAGTGCCAACTTCAGCGGATAGACAGTGTCGCGTGGTCAGCGCAACGAATCCCCACGGCCATTAATTTAAGTTCCCTAGACCAGAGCCGTTATTTCATTGAAATAACCCCTCAATTATCCTCACGAGGCTGAGTGGACCCCGTTCCAGACCCACTACTTCTCAGAAAATCTGGTAGCCCCGGGAATCGAACTCAGACCTCTGGATTTGTAGGCAGGAACTCTGACCACTAGGCCACAGAGGCGGTCAAGCCGTTTCGCAATATATGACAAAAAATTAAACGGAGAAAATTTTGTGTTTTTTATCGCAGCAAATCAATATGAAATATAACGATATTTTGTTTGCGGTCCGTGATTTATTTCTCACTTAATTATCAAGAGTTTCCTCATATGATTTGTGTGCAGTGAAGCTATATACGCATCCATCTAACACAAGTCTATAGTTGTCACTTTTCGAAACCCGTCTTTCGTTTGCATTTTTTCTATCGATAACGCAATTTATCTTAAATGAGTTGGAGTATGGGCGTTACCCTTGAAGAGTGTTATCGTATAGTTTGGTGCAGGTCAAAAAAGTTATCATTCACACGTATAAAAAGTGGGATTGTATCTCGTTGCTTTGTTTCTGAATATTTGAAAAGTCGCTCTCTATTGACATGCATGGCGGCAGCAAGTGACGCACGAGATAGGATGAGAAGACATGTGCACTGTATTGTGTAACAATTTTACGTTACTTTGTACCGTCTACTAACTGTTCGAGACTCCCTTAGATAGTGTACCACAGCCAATGAGAATACTGGAAAAAATGAGAAACTTTATTTAGCCAATGACAAGATTTTATGGCGTAGTTTTACATCAGTCTCGTCGGATCGAATTATGGAACGAGAGATGTGTTGGAAAGGATTTGGAAGGAAGCGGTAGTGGCCCAATCGGGTTCAATCCCGAAATTTGTATGAAGGGACTGGATAAAGCCCCATAACCCTCAGTCAGTCTAGAGCGTTACCGCTACGTCATCCTGTTCAGTTCCACTTTATGAAAAGTTCGTGTTTAATTTACCACTAAATCAGACGTTTCATGTATAGTCAAAGTTCACAGTTTAAATCAACTAAACTTGACGAAATATGCGACTAGGACAATTAAGAATATATGGTAAAAGGGTACCAAATTAGTACAGGTAAATAAATAAAAAATATAAATGCAGCTAGTCGCTTAAAAAAGGATTGTGTTAAGCGGTTGTCGTTGAATGAATTGTGATCTTATTATTAATGTTATATTTGTAAAATACGAACAAAGGACATTTTAATAAGAGCACCATATAGGAACCGAAATGTGAAGGTTTTTTTAACGAGGACTCTGGAAAATTATAACTAATATTTACATACACAGAAGCTTTCCTGCATTCGGAACACAAAGCTTTTCATTAATGCTGCACTATAATCGTATTTCTGATTACAAAAATGTATTGTTTTATATAATTATATTAATAATATTTATTATCCAGAACTTTTAAAATATTTAAGTTTTTAAGAAGTTCCATTAATGATTAATTCTTCTTCCTCTAGCTTTACGGTTCTTGTAGTTTAGCCTTAGAATCCCTATTAATTATTAATATAATACTAAAATATTTATAAAAATAAAAATACCCTTCCTCTAAAGAGAACTTTGTTTCTGCTAGTGTGGAACTGCAGTTTCTTGACAAAATGACCGGTGAGACGGAAGAGAAAAGAAGGACGAAAATCCCTCTTATAGCTGATCTGTTTACTTTATTTTGCCTTGTTAAGCTCATCAAACGAGCTCTGGAATATATTGAATGGAAAGATTAAAATGTAAAATCGCGTTTGTGCCGAGGCACCAAAACGGGAAGTCTACTGAGGAATAGAAGTAAAGTTTTACCCATTTTTAACATTTACATTAGATGAAGGTGAATACATAGTAAATAATGTCTTTGAAGTCTTTGTGTAAGCCTGTTTCACTCACTAGCGTACTATATTTCTGGGGGTCCGGGCTGTCAAAATGTTTTTGATAACCCTGAGGTTATCCTCTCAACATATAGTTTCTTTAAATATATAAGATTTGAAGTATTCACAGCAAGTGAATGCATTAAAATCTTCTCGGGGCATCAGTCATGTCAATATTGAGCTAAAGGCCAACATTTCGCGATAGTACCTCGGTTGGGCCACAACCGCTTTTTTCGAAATCCTTTTTCTATTTCATCATTAATCCATTATAGTAACAACTGACTCTAAATAGTCTCGATGCTGGAAAAAGCGCCATTAAATAAACCACAGAAAAGAAAAGGGGAATGACCAGACACCATATGAATGAGCGTATCAGTTCGATGGCTCAGCCTCTTGATGACAGGAGGGCGGAATCAAGTTCGTTGGTCACCCATCCAACTCTGCGCCTCTCATCCTGTCGCTTAACCTGGAGTCCGCACATGTCGACTAGTTTTTGTCTTCCAATGTTGAACATTCTCCCCCTTTCGGTGTTTGTCCCTTTCAATCTTTTGAATGTTGGCAGGGAGTCGTAAATACTGTAGTGGTTGGGTTCCGCGTTTTACTAAGTTTTATGTTTGTTAATATCATTCGTATGTAGCCCTTTTACTGTTGGCTCCTTGACAAGTCGGTCTCTGTAACCTGATGTCATGAGGGAATTTCGTCAGGATAATCCACTTAAATGCAGTCTTCTGACCCTTCTGACGCTTCTGACACTGCGGCTTTGTCCGGCTAATATAACCATAGACGTCGGGCGTTTTCCTTATATCTTGTTGCAATCGATTGAAGTGTGCAGTGTTGTACACATTCTGTGCGAACGGTTCTCGTATACGCAATTCGTAATTCCTCCATACCATGTAGCCAAATTACACACATTTAACACACGCAAACAGACCCTGCACATCATTATTTTTAAACGCGCCCGGCTTTGCGCTCCGCTTGTGTTTTGTTCTACCTCTACTGGACCAATCAGCTTGCGGAATCGATTGACCTACAGTATGTCCTTCGTTGAAGGTTATTGGAGTTCGTGAGCCGGTATTCGGATCTGTGTAGTAAAATTTGGTAAGTTGCAGGTATTTATTATAATTTACTGAGCAGAAAGTATGCGTAAGAGGATGTTTTTTTGTACAGTGTCAATATGAGATCAAGGTATAGGTTTTATTTTATTTTATAGACGTTTCGTTATCCATAAAGCAGTATTACTACAGTGACCCTCCGCCCATGAAGGTTATTAACTGTACTATAAACCGGACATTTGTGCACTATAAAATTTAAGTTCATGAAATAAATGTCATTGCTCATTATGGGCATTTATAACAGTACAACCTACCCAGAACAGAACAAGTAATGAAGTGCCTTTTCTCGCAAGAGATGCTGTTGTAGAAAACAAATTGATAGTGTTCAGCATGATCTAGGTAACGGCATAGATTGAGCCTTATATTACATGCTTCATGTGTTAAGTTTTTCATATATTATAACAGAAATTTGTTAAGTTTTTTCTTCTCAGGCTTTTGGTACTCCTACAATTTCCTTGTAAATTATCTACAAACATGCCTCTCCTCAAGTGCTTGGCTCGTAGAATTTTCGACTCTCGTGGAAATCCTACAATAGAGGTAAGACAGAACAGTTTACATTTAAGGAATATAAAGACTAAGTTAAAATTTTTTATTGATGTTGTAATGCCTATTTCAGGTTGACTTGGTGACAGATCTTGGTTTATTCAGAGCAGCAGTTCCATCTGGTGCAAGTACTGGGATTCATGAGGCTCTAGAACTCAGGGATAATGACAAAAAGCATTATGTTGGAAAAGATGTCTCCAAGGCAATTAGCAATGTTAATACAATCATTGTTCCAGAACTTCTGAAACAGGTAATGAGCAGTATTTGGGTTATGTTTCTCATGTGTACTGGGCATATGATTCTGTTTTTTGTGATAATTTGTATCAGGGGACTAATATAATGAAATAGACCACTTTTCTAAATTGGTTTGTTAAATTGGATTATTAAAAAAAAAATTCCAGTTTAATATGAGTACCAATTTACTTGAGCAGATGCTCTGTGTTATTGGGTGTGCAAAAAGTAACATAACACACATATATTAATGGCTGTTTTATCATGTTACATATTGGAAAAAGGGTTGGTGAAAATTACTCCCATTGGTTGAAAATCTGCCTTTCCAGTAACTGACAATACAGTTTCCTTGTAGTTCATGAATATCTCATTATATGGCATATTGCTATCACTTGTATAGTTACACTGTTTGGACATTCAATAACTAAAAACAAATCTACTTCGTACAGTGGCATTGTAGTTCTGTAATCCAATTATATATGGAACCTTAAATTCGCTTAGTGGGGGGTGGAGTCCAACTGGGTCCACTCGGCACGGCAGCCACTGATTGGCCTATTGTAGCCTGCCCCGGGTGATTATGATGATGGAGAATTTGGTGGAATGAAGATTGGCAGGGGAAACCGAAGTACTCAGAGAAAACCAGCCCCAGTGCCACTTTGTCCACCACAAATCCCACTTGACTAGACCCAGGATTGAACCAGGGCTGCCGTGGTGGGAAGCCAGTGACTAACCATATATATGGAGCCTTACATGTGTCGCCCCTCCAGAGCCTCATCAGAGGAGCTTTTCTTACAATTGCTAAGGACCTTAGTATAATAAGAGATAGTCATAACAAAGCAAGGTAAAATTGTAGATGTTTAAATAATATTGATAGGATATAGAATTGGTTCAGTATGCACACTTCCACTACATGGCTTCAGCAGGATGTCCAGGCATTTAACAGGCGGCAACAACAGGGTGTCACAAGATAAGTGAAGAACTTCTTACTGCTAATTATGGTTAGTAGTTTGAACAGAAACCATTCTGAGCAATCACTGAACTTTCATAATTTCTTAAGAAGGATTTTATTCCTATTGTGTGTTCACATTGTTGATCATGAAGCTGCACTACATCAGATTGTACATTCTGCCTAGATCATGCCTCTCATACAGCAAAGTATGTGTTATTTTCTTTTAAATAAGAACATGGCTGATGAGGGGGCATCCGGTAGGCTAGTTGGTTGAGGCACTATGCTACAAACTGGAAGGTCGCAGGTTCAAGTCCTGATGAGGTGGATTTTTCAATTGACCTAATCCTTCCAGCCGTGCTATGGCCCTGGGTTTGACTCAGCCTCTAACAGAAATGAGTACTAGGAATTTTCTTGGGGAGTAAAGCGCGGCTGTCGCGTAAGGCTGACAACCTCACGGCCATTTTTGAGCCACTTGTCTAGGTAATGTGGGAGCCTCGACGTCTCATAACCCTATGGGCCTTCACAGCCTGTTACAGGGATAACTTTTCCTCTACCTTTTACATGGCTGATGAGACACGGAGATAGACACGGCATGAAAAGTTAAGCACAGTCTCTTATACCAGCCTTTCTTCAGGATTTCTCTGATATCAATGTTGATAGTCTTGGGTTATATTATTCTAATTGAGTCTGCTTTCTTTGAATCTGGTTACTGTAATTTTCATTATTTATCATCTTAGTAGTATTTTTTGAGGTGAGAGTGGGTATGCAGAAAGGACATGTGCTATAATCTGCAGATTTGTATTTGATATTTCTGTTTTCATGGTCTGTGACTTGTGAAGTTTGTTCGATTAGGTTAGGCTGCATTTCAGTATTTTTTGTCATTCAGTACAACTTTCTGGCTGCCATCCAGATGATAATCCTCCTTCCAGTTCTTGTTATAATGCCACGTACAGTCATGCCACAGAGATCTAGTTGTTTGAACCTTGAATCCCAAAATGTATAAGATCAGGTGATCTGGATGGTCAAACATTGTGATGATCATGACCAGTCTGTTGTCCCTGTGGAGTTCCACTTCCTGCATTGCATGCTTATGTTAGTGTGGTGATGCCCTAACTTACTAGAAGGTGACGTGTTCCACCTCCGCATGTGGAACCTGATACTTCGGTGGAATTCTTAGGTACACATTACCACTTATGGTATCTGAGGAAAAGATGAGATCATAAACTTATAGCTTGGGGCTGTTACATGTGTATTATAACTAGGTTTGAATTTTCTGAATCCCATTTATAGCTTGTAGTGATTAACTTTACTAAATGATTGAAACACTGCCTAATTTCTGAGAACATTTTTATCCAAGATGAAATTGCCTCAACAAGGCAGTCAAAGATTTTAGAGCAGGATTTTCGTCATACAGATTTGTCATTTTTGAAGCTCGTGTATTGAAGCTTCAATCTCCTCTGTAGCAGCCATTATAGGTCATATGACAGATTTTGCACCCAGCTGATTGTGGGACTACACTGCAGTTTGTCACTGAACATATGCCCCTTCTTTGTTTATCAGAACTGTAAAGAATTCTGGCAAATTATGTAGGACACTTGCAGATGGATGTACTTGTTTCTGCTTTTCCATTTCCATACTTCATACAGAACCAAGAAACAAGTGTTTCTGAATTCCATCTAACTGCATTTTCGTTTGGTATCTGTACCTAAATTCTGCCATCTTGTTTCTTACTGACTGACAAAAGGATTTGTAACTTTGATGTTGTGTTAAGATGAATTTTTTGGCATAGAGGTTTAAATAAAATTTGTATTGTATCTGTTGAACCACAGGAACTATGTTTTCGATAATTTTGGTCTTGCGGTCTTAACCGGTGGTTCAAAACGAAAGAAAATGTTAGCCCTTTATTTAAAAGGCCGTAACACTTTATTATTGAGCAGTATGTATTCTGGGTTGTAAATCCACATAGTTCGGAGAGAACCAGATGTCACTGCATGCTGTTAAAACCGAGAAGACCTGCACCCTTTGTGGTCAGTGCTGTAAGGGTGTCAATTCTAATGCATTATTGCATGTTGTGTGTTAGTGTATTAATGATTTGGGTATGTAGGATTAGTATATGAATGTAACTTTGTGCATATTGTATTCTATGGTAAGACTGAATGTCATGCCTGCAGTGTTTAGCCAGCTCTCCTTGTTTTGAAAAGAATATGAGGAAGCTCAAGAGATCACCTTGCTCTCTGCGAATTTGTGTATCCATCCCTGATTTCTGAAAGCTGCTAGTTGTTTTGTTTATATCACTTTGAGGTGGACTGTGGAGATAACACCACTTCCAACAGGTGGACGGACATGTTGCTTTCTGTGCGACTCATATCAAATCAAAGGAAAGTAGGTGATTAGTTCCCTCCAGAACTTTCTAAGAGTATTCTCTAGTTCTTTCAGTTTACTGCAGGATTAATACCTTCATGTAAATCCCTTAGCTTTTTGTCTCCAAATTGTAGTTTGTAATTCTTCTTGCCGATTACGGTGGCCGCATGGTCAAAGGCATGAACTGTCTTTGCTTGCTCGAATGCAGGAATTGTGGGTTCGAATTCTACTCAAGGCATGGATGACTGTGCGCATTTATTCTGTATTTATGTTGTCCTGTGTGTAGGTAGTGGCCTTCGATGTGCTGATCACTCATCCAAGGAGTCTTACCAACTGTGTAAAAAAAAAAGGATATGAAACTGAAGAAGTGGCCAGGGCCCAACAATGGCTGTTGAGCCATTGATGAATGAATGATATCAATGAAAAATTATTTTTACATTGCAGTTGAAATTATAATCTCTACAACTGGTATACCATAATTAAGTAACCCACATTTTGTCGTATCCATATTGATGTTATTCCAAACTATGTTTATTTTTGGAAACAACAGTGAAATTATTATGTAAAGACTGAGGCAGGATAGAAAGCATAATTGAGTGATAACGTGTTATCTCCATGGGGACTACATAAGAAACTAGTTTGTGAGGCATACAGTGATTTATTATTCATATGAAGCAGT
The DNA here is from genome assembly GCF_002891405.2 of Cryptotermes secundus. Classification (NCBI taxonomy): domain Eukaryota; kingdom Metazoa; phylum Arthropoda; class Insecta; order Blattodea; family Kalotermitidae; genus Cryptotermes; species Cryptotermes secundus. The sequence continues at coordinate 169,728 of NW_019733348.1, forward strand.
CTGTGGATCACTTCAAATATTGTAAATTTATTTTCTAACTGTTTCCTGGAATGTAATTTTATTTTTAGAATTTTGAAGCAACTCAGCAGACCGAGATTGACGATTTTATGCTGAAGCTTGATGGCACACCAAACAAGTCGAAACTGGGTGCAAATGCAATTCTTGGGGTCTCACTGGCTGTGTGTAAAGCAGGAGCAGCCAAGAAGGGTGTACCACTTTACAAGTATGCAGACATTTTTAATTTTGCAATTTGGTTCATTTAACTCATCCCAACTCTCCGTGTCTTTAGTCCGCATGCGAACTATACCGACCGAGTGACTGCCACTTGTTGGCAAAGTTAGTGCCAACTTTAGCGGCTAGAGGGTGTTGTGTGGTCAGCGCAATGGATCTCCACGGCCGTTAATCTCGGTTTTCTAGACCAGAACCGCTATTTCCTTCAAATAGCTCCTCAGTTATCCTCATGAGGCTGAGTGGACCTGGTTCCAGACCAACTACTTCTCAGAAAATCTGGTAGCGCCGGGAATCGAACCCGGGACCTCTGGATCTGAAGCCAGGAACTCTGACCACTAGACCACAGAGACCCATCCCACCACCTTAAAAAAAATTGTTTTTAAATGTGGCATCATCTGTTTTTATAGAGATCCACAACTCTAAGGTAGTCTATAAAACAGTCTTAAACAGCCTAAAAATAAGTTTGTAAGCAACTGTTCTAGGTGTCATGGTAGAACTTATCACATTTGCAAAGCAGTTTTACAGTCTATTTAGGTATAGCACAGTCTGTATAAAAGTGTACTCCAATTAGACACTTGATTACAGTCAGTATGTACAAATACACATACTGAAAATTTGTGGTCAGACACAAATTGTATTAAGTTTAAACATTTCTTAGTAATAAAATATGGGCAGAAAATGATGATTGTTTTGTAAATTGAACATTTTTGTAAATTCAATAATTAATTGTACTTCACTGATGTAAGCAGTTGAGTTGAAAGTTATATTAAACTCATAGGTACGTTGTTGAATGCAGAATATGCGTTTGTAGTTAGGGAAAGAAATGGTGGATTCTGAAGGGTTTGATGATGATGTGTAACTCTGTGGGTTATTGGGTTTTGTGGTTTTGTCCATTGTCCAGCTTTGTAACACAACATTATGGAAACTGGAACTGTTTCCATACTCACATGAGGGGTGGGAGACACCTTTTCTATTAGGTCCACAAGAAACAGCTAGTTGAAATCATTGCTGTTTCTGATGGACCCAACATTAAATTGTCCAGTGATTGGGGCTAGTGCTTTCTAAAGGACCCAACAGAGTAGATGCCTCCCACCCCCTCACCTGAGGATGGGGACAGGCCCAGTTTTTAGAATTTCGTGTTCTTTTTAATAACGGATGATGGACAGTGTCCAAAACCCCAGTAATTCAGAATGAAGCAATGGTGTAGTAATAGTGCTTTGCTTCTTTTGATTTCATTATTGAAAAGTGAAATGTTTTGATTGTTGTCAGGCACATTGCTGATTTAGCAGGAGTTAAAGAACTGGTTTTGCCAGTCCCTGCATTTAATGTCATCAATGGTGGCTCTCATGCGGGCAACAAGCTGGCAATGCAGGAGTTCATGATTTTGCCAACTGGTGAGTCTTAAAGAACAGACAAACTCTAAGTAAATCATTAAGTTGACAAATTTGTAAAACATTAATTTTGCCCTAAAGCAGTAAAGCTAAACCCTCCTGGACTCTCTTTAGCTGCAAGCGGACTCTTATAGCTGTGCCATGGACAACGCAGAGAACGCGGTTCTATTGTTGTGTAGCACAGACCACACAGAAAACAAGTCACATGATAGTTGACTGTTGCCTAGCAACAACTATAAACATTCATCCTGTTGTTGCATGCGCATATCACAGGGTGTTTAATTGAGCTGTTGGCTAGGAATGTGTTGACATGTCACAATATTTTGAACTTTTCATAGTTCCATTATTTCTCATTTTTAATTACACACAAGAGCAATAATAAAAGAAGGTGAACAAAGATGGAAGTTTAGAAATAAATTCTTATGATAATGAAATAGCCTGTTGTGACAGTAGTAGTGATAATGTTTTAGTTTGTACTGGAAGTTCATCTTTTTTATATTCACATGGTGACTGTATTGCCAAAAAAACACTTTCTTCATGGTTTATTTATACATTTTTGCAAATTTAATGAGGTTTGGTAATTGTGGCAAAGAATATTTCCACCTCATGCATCAGTGTTTTGTGAGGAATAGTGAGGATATTGGATGCAAATTCTGTGAATTATATTTCAGACTCAGAGCTGTGGCTTCAGAGATACAGAACTGCATATATTGCACATGGTGATTCAGAAATAATCATTGCTTTTGAAATAGCTTTCTGAGTATATGATTTTGTTTGGGTACATCAGTTGTGATAGAACCAGAAAAGCTCAGTTGGTATGTTGACTTTACTACAGGCTGGACAACTGGGGTTCAATTCAGAGTAGGGACAAGAGACTTCTCTCTACTTCATAGTGTCCAGACCGACACTGGAGCCTGCCCAGGGGGTACCTGGGGGTAAAGTAGTAGGGGCATGAAGGTGACCACTCACCTCCATCTAGTGCCAAGGTCAAGAATGGTGGAGCTGTGTCTCCAATTGACATATGTGCTTAATTATGTAATTAAGTACTGGGATAACTTTACCTATTTCTCTTTACATGTTATACGTGTACCTTTTTATCTTTAAGTCAGTTGTGATGTACATTATGCTAGTAGTAATCAGAAGTCTAGTGTCATAGAAAGTGAACAGTCATATATGTTCTTTATGTTTTCTGAAGACGTTTCTTTAAAAAAAGTCTCTTGTAGTTTGGTTGAATCTCACGTGTAACTTTTTGGGACATAGGTGCTGGCACTTTCACTGAAGCCATGAAGATTGGTTCTGAAGTATACCACCACTTGAAGAAAGTGATCAAGGACAAGTTTGGCTTGGATGCTACAGCTGTTGGTGATGAAGGTGGTTTTGCTCCCAACATTCAAAATAACAAAGAGGGTCTTCAGCTAATAAAAGATGCCATTGACCAGGCAGGTTATACTGGCAAAGTAGAAATTGGTATGGATGTTGCTGCATCTGAGTTTTTCAGGTAAATGAACCATGAAAAGGTAAGTACTGATATGATGAGATCTCATTTTGAAGTATGTCTGAGAACCTTTCATTGCTGTACTTGTGATGAAAGTACTGGGAACTGGCATTAATGATCTCATTTGTCACATGAAGGCTGAAGCAGTTTTTATTTACCGTTGAGTGAACTGAGTTTATATTGCATTGATTTTAGTGGTAGTTAATTTTACTTGAGGGTGTCATGGTGTATGAGTATTGAGCCTAAGGTCTTTTATTGAAGGTGAGTCAGACCAAATATGGTTGGTTTTTCCTAAATTGGGTGAGCCAGGGTAGTGCAGTTGGTATAGTGACTGCCTACGGGCTGGACTGCCGAGGGGTCAATGTTTTAGGGTCAGAATTTTCTCTTCTCCATATAATCCAGACCGGCTCTGGGGCCCACCCAGCCCCCTGTCCAATGGGTACTTAGTGCCCTTTCCCCCAGGGTAAATTGGCAGGTCTGTGAAGCTGACCACTCACCTCAAACTAGTGCTGAGATCAAGAAAATATGGTTCTATACCTCCACTTCCCCATAGGTCATCGTGGCATAGTGCTTAATTAGTTAAGCACACGGACAACTTTACCTTTCCTAAATGGGTTTTCGGTCTCTCGCAAAACCAGACCTCAATGAATGGGGAAATGTCATGCCTCCACCATGTCTCAGAATTTATTGAGCCATAGGTTCCAGTGCTGGTAATCATTGTTGTCACAGTTACCATCATCATATCACCGAGAAAACCAAATCCTGCCAGGTAGAAAAGTTGAGCAGCTGACAGACAGGTAGAGGCCAGGAAGTGGAAAGATTCAGCTGTTTTCTGTTTACAGTACATGACAGGAAATCACCATACCTTTTAATACTCATTAAAGAAAAACACATGTGTCACTTTTGAAGTATGATTGTGACATTGTGCCGAGCAGTGGGACATGGCAGTTTGAAACAGTGGAACATCAAGAAGTCATTACTCCTGCTATGATTAAAGTATTGAATTGGAAGAACACAGAACAGCCTGTTGCATGGAAGAATCTTCACTGGTATTAGTGGTTTTATGAGTGAGAATTATCTCCAAAATATGAAATTTAAAGTAAAGATGAAAGGTAAAGCTATTCCTGTAACAGGCCTCGGAGGCCCACAGGGTTATGAGATGTTGAGGCTCCCACGTTTTCTAGACAGTGGGCTCACAGATTGTGGTTAGCTTTGTCGAATTTCGCATAGAATTTAACATATATGAATACTAAAAAATAATATTAAATAATTTGGCATAGAAAAACCGAAATTAATGGCTGTGGGTATTCGTTACGCTGATCATGCGACACCCTCTATCTGCTTAAGTTGGCACTAACTTCGCCAATAAGTGGGGGTTGTTTGGTCAGTATAGTTTGCTTGTGGACTAAAGCCAGGGAGTTTTTAATATTAAATAATAAAATTTATTTCCCTTCCTTATCCATTATGCTTGCTTTCTGCAGAAGCCTAAAGCAAAAAATATTTATATCAATGTGTTCTTACACTAACTTAATTTGAATTCTGCCACCAGAAAAGGGAAATATGACTTGGATTTCAAGAACCCCAACACGGATGAAAGCAAGTGGATTGATGGACAAGAGCTGACAAACCTCTACCTAGAATTTATCAAAGATTTCCCTGTTGTGTCTATTGAAGATCCATTTGATCAAGACCATTGGGATGCATGGACTAATATCACTGCTACTACAAATATTCAGGTAAAAATGTTATAAATATGAGAGTTAAAACTAGAGGACAGTTAAAATACCTTACTTTTATAGCGTGTCTTTTAATGGGTGTTAGTTTTTTAATGTACCATGGTGACACTTTTGTCTGGGTTAAAGATAGTTAACTACTTACTGTTTGGAAAATTTATGACACTGTGGACATTTTCATGTACATTTATTTTTGAGTATGTGGAATTAATGGGTTAAATATTACACATTACATTTAAATTCTATGGTAACATATTGCAATATACCTTATAGAGTAGCCACTGACTGTACAAGAAAGTCATGGTGAAAGCTTCACTACTTTACTGGTGCAATCAGAATGGAAGAAAAGCCTTTCAGGAATCTGTATGCTGATAATATTAACAGTAGGGGAAAAATATGTAATATTATTATATGCCTCAGGATAGTGTCTTAATAGCAGGTTTTGTAAACATAATGAACCTTTGGGTTTTGTAACAGGATGGACTCTCTTATCCATTTGAGTGACTGTCAGCTTTTCGAGGAAAACACGCATGATTAAGTTACTTATAGTTTTAAGTGAATAATAATACAGATTTCTGAGCTAGCATTTTATTGATATATTCTTTTCTGGAAAATAAAATTTTTCTGGAGTACAAATATGAAATTAAAATCCCAGTTTTCAAGGTTTTCGGAAGGGTCAGTGGGTATGAACTTCAGCTGAGATCCGTGTTGTGTAGAGGAACATTAAGTGGGGATGCCATGTAACTGGATATGCCTAATTCTCTTTGTATGTGTAAATGATGTGTTTGTTGAGGGGTGTGATTTCCTTTACAGTCCTCTCTTCTTGGAATTGTTGCAGATAGTTGGTGATGACTTAACGGTAACAAATCCTTCAAGAATTCAGACGGCCATTGACAAGAAGGCTTGCAACTGTCTGTTATTGAAAGTGAATCAGATTGGGTCAGTGACAGAATCAGTCAAGGCCCACAATTTGGCAAAGTCAAATGGTTGGGGTACCATGGTGTCTCATCGTTCTGGTGAAACAGAAGATACCTTCATTGCAGATCTGGTTGTTGGACTCTCCACTGGACAGGTTCATAAACTATATATGCATATCCATTTTTCCATATTTATTTGGTGCTGAGGTCAGGAACGGTGGAGCATGTCTGCATTCCTCCGCAAGGCTTCATGGTGTTGGTCTTGATTGATGAAACACAAGGATAACTGTCCCTTTACCATTACTCTGGAGTCTCAACATTGATTGGAGCTTCCATGTTCATCATGTGATCATTTTGTATAGCAGCAGCATTACCATTTTCAGTACATTTTAATTCAGTTCATAGTTACTGTTTGATATATGAATGTTGTAACTCAGAATAGCATTTGCAGACTTGCAGTAACATAAACTTAGAGGCTTATATAATAGCATACTCTCCTTATTTTTAAAAATAAAATTAGGCTGATGAGAAATGAGATCAGCTTGCTATTTGTCTCTCTGCATGTCCCTCCCCTTCAACTTCTGAATGCCTGAAGCAGTCTTTATGAAACTTAATGTATATATCATGGCACCTGAGCTGATCTCAGTGGCATGTGTCTTTCGGAATTAGAACATCACAACAAATTCGTCATATTTCTTTTACTAATAAGGAGCAGTTGTTTTCTTTAGCAGTGTAGCAGCTTATATATGTACTTAATTGTTGGAATCAATTAATAGTGTGGAAGCTGGGACTGCAGACCACTTAAACAATAGATTTTCATCTTGCGCCCAATGAATTAGATATGTCACAATTTATACCTGTTATAGATCTTTTTTTGTACCAGAAATTATTATGCCTGAAAACACTTTCCAGAGGAATTTATGATGCTCACTGCCCTTAATCCAGTAAAGGATAAGTACAGTACAGAAAGCTACATTAATACTGTTCTTCAATGAAGAGAAGGTGAGGCAAGCAGTGGCTTGAGTTGACTGATCTTGGCCATTCTAGTGCTCATTTAGGACACTTTGGCTTTCAGTGTACTGATGGCAATGATGAAAGTCGCCCAGACATCCTGCTGATGTTTTCAGTTTGTGCAGATCATGCATATAAGCAGGCCTTAGCAATTATCTCATTTTTTTCTTGAAGGATAGTGCCTATTGTGCATCTAATGGAGAAGTGATTCTATGTGGAGTAAAAGTGGCCTTGAGAAGCTAATAGTGATTCAGTTACTCGAGAAATGTCCTGAGATCGAACATGAAGATTCAGTATCTCATTCACAAGAAAGTAAAAGTAAAAAGTAAAAGCTATCCGTGTACCAGACCGTGAAGGCCCATATGGTTGTGAGACATTGAAGGTCCCATATTATCTAGATAGTCGGCTCAAAGATGGCAGTAACGTTGTCAGCCTTACTCATCGGACGCACTTTACTCCCGAGGAAAATTGTTTAATTAATTCCTGGTACTCATTTCTGTTAGAGGCTGAGTGAACCCCAGGGCCATAGTGCGGCTGGAAGGATTAGGTCAATTGAAAAAAAATCCAGTGACGCTCATCGGGATGTGAGCCTGCGACCTTCTGGCTTGTAGCATAGCCCCTCAACCAACTACGCTACCGCATGCCCCTGTCTCATTCACAAGAGCTTTATAAAAGTGTATGTAAGTGTATGGAAATATGGAGACATGTCAGGTATAAGTGTACATTGTACATACTATCTAGAAATTCAGATGTGATTATATCCTGCTGCTGGGAGACACTTTTCCTTGCTCCCTGGCACAGAATTGTTTCATGTAAAAGAACTCTGCCATCCATTCCTCATGTATGTTACTAACTCATACACCCACTTGGTATGAATTCATAAAGCTTTTCTTCTTTTTCAGATACTAATGTGTTTTCTACCAACTGCATAATTTCCACTTTATTTTGCCTGCCTTAATTTTTTTTATGCTTTTCACTGTCTGTGAAACATTGTAATTATATACCTTCAGTATGTAGGTTTAGTGGGGCACGTGGTAGTGTAGTTGATTCAAGCACTATGCTACAAGGCTGAAAGTCGTGGGTTCAAATGCTGATGAGATCATTGGATTTTTTCAATTTACCTAATCCTTCCAGCCACACTATGGCCCTGGGGGGGTAAAAGGTGGCCAGCGTGTGAGGCTGACAACCTTACTGCCGTCTATGAGTTGATTGTCTACACAAAATGTGGGAGCCTGAACATCCCACAACCCTATGGGCCTTCGTGGCTTATTAGAGGGATAGCTTTATCCTTTTTTTTTTGCATAGGTTTAGCTGAACACATGCATATTACATCACAGGTTAGCATTCGCCCTTAGACTGCAGGTTGCAGCTGTATGTGAGTGCCAAACTTGTTACAAATAAACTGTGCTTTTGTCATTCTTGTTGCGAACAAACAGACCATTACAATCTTCATCATGAATTAGCCAAGCACCATTTTTAATATGATTTGTTGTAGGAAAAATGTGGATGTGGTATATGAGAAAATGTGGTAATTCATACATTTATTAGCAATGTCGTCTTTCAGATCAAAACTGGTGCTCCATGCCGGTCTGAGAGACTGGCAAAGTACAACCAGATCTTGCGCATAGAAGAGGAACTTGGAGCCAATGCCAAGTATGCTGGCAAGAACTTCCGCAGACCTATCTAAGTGTTCACTGAGTAGAACAACATCTGGTAGCCCTGGGTCAAATAAAACATTCTGATCAACGATAAATACCTTAGACATATAAATATCTCATGCATTATGGTTTTTTTTATTGCTCGAGGGGTGGGACTAAGTCCGTTGTACTGCTGCCACTTCTGGCCTATTGTACCAGCCCCAGATGATAGGTGAGGGTGATTGTGGAGCAATTGGTGGAATGAAGATTGGCAGGGGAAACCGAAGTACTCGGATAAAACCTGCCCCAGCGCCACTTTGTCCGCGACAAATCCCACCCGACAAGACCTGGGATCGAACCCGTGCCGACGCGATGGGAAGCCAGTGACTAACCGCTTGAGCTATGGCTCATGCATTACAGTTGCTGGCCACATAGTTTGCAGAACTGGCTCAGGAGGGCAGATACTTGTTCCAACTGGTTCATTTTCATTGGCAACAAAATGGAAGAATTTCTCATTTGTGTAATAAAGTAAAACGTGTCTAGTCTTGCCTAGTTCTAGAGAACGGTTGTATTTGGTGATTGTGTTGAGATTTGTTGGTGTACAGTAGCACTGGTTGGTCATTCTGAGAATGGGATTTTATGTATGTCATTGAAGAGGATTAATAGAGTTCTGTGGTATAGAGATGTTTTAATTTTTGGAAAGAAATAAAGGGACCCAAAATGTTTATGCACCTACCAGTAGTTTTCCTCTCTGCTACAACTGATATTGAAAATGTATAAAAATGTTATTTTTGTTGTAATCACTGATGTAATAAACACATACAAGAATATCATGTAATGCTTTGGTCTGTTAAAATGTTTTCAGTGCAGAATATAAACAAGGATTTCAGATAGAATTTGTAGTCTGCTTTTCTGTTTTAGATGCCCAGTTTCACATGTCTTGTGTTAATGTTGGTGTAGGTTGATAATCTGTATATTACAAAAGCCTAATGATTGACATAATATGCCTTTTTTTACTCAATGTTGGAAGTCAAAATAGTAATGTAGTAATTTTTGTAAAATCTCATGTCTTCCAGTATATCAAATTGATGTAATTAGATCTTACCCAGCTTAAAATGAAGCTTTGTTTAGTGATTTTTTGACTTTCAGAAAAAAATAACTGGAGCATTTGTGTGTCATGAGTGTCACTTTATTCTTTACAGATATATACGAAATAATTGTGCTTATTCCAAACTGAGGTTTTTCATAACTTTCCTCAGTCCCTCCAAGCAAATTCTAGAGTAGTACCTATATTAGGCCACAACTGCTTCCTTCTAAATCCTTTTCAATTCATTAGTCTTTCTGTGAATCATTGTTTTGTGTTCCAAATTACAGGCAGTATCAGTAAATAAAACATACTGCTACATGCCTGAAGGTTTTGCTTTAATTATATTTATATTTAATTTTAGGAATATTCCAGATGAATTCAGAGGTTCATGAGGTTAACACAAGACATAAAGATGATCTTCACATACTAATTATTACCCTTACAGTGTGTCAAAAAGGTGTCTTAATAAAGAAATAAAATTTTGTATCATCCACACAAAATAAAATGTCTGTCCATTGTCAGAAGACAATATAAGGTAATGTTAAAATAATTTTGTGTGACTTACACCTTTCCTTTATTGTTAAATTTGTGAACTATAAATAATGAGTTTCTTAATACACTAACAGGTACAATTATAACATTTGTATGGCAGATGTGTGGAAAGGTTTAAGCATGTTTCCTTATGCAGTGGGTATGTTTGTGGGTAACAGGAAGTTTTATATGCTGCTTGTTTTTTTTTATTTTTTTTTTAAGTATGTGGTTTTTTTCAGTGTGATGTGTTTCTAGGTCCTCTTCTAAATGTGCTGAATTTATTGTATCCCGACATTTATCTAAGTTCTGCTTTTTGGGTGCATTGTGCTTGTATCTTGACTTTTTCCACATGCTTCTCTGTTGAATGCATATTATTTTATGCAGCTGTCCCTCTGCCTGCCCACCCTCCCATCCATCTGCACATATCCCAACTCACCATTCATTATAATCCTGCCATGTTAATCTCATCTGAAGCTCTAGAAATGATGCTATTGACATGTGCCAACAGGATTTCCTGTCTCCTGTGGGAGGTAGGCAGAAATTTGCTTATGAACTTGTGCGTAAATCTTTTGAGACTGTTTTTGCTGATCACCCTATAGTATTCAGGGTAGAAGAATAATTGTTTTTTTAAAATACTCTTAATTTTTGTTTTAGTATTTGAAATACTTGCGTCTAAATTTTTATTCTGTCATAAAAATGCAGGTGTGTGGGGGAAATGGTATCACATTGTGGATACACTGAAGTGGAGGTGTGAAAAGACACACGTAAAATTTGTGGTCAGTTATCTGGTTACTGTTGATCTTGCAGATTTTTAGAATGCACCCATCACATTGTATCGTGTTGGGAGTCGGACATGTTTGTGTTAGTACAATATTTTTCTTTTGTGTGTGTGTGTGTGTGTGTGTGTGTGTGTATGTCTGTTGAAGGAGGTTTTGGAGGTGTATGGCCTGTAACGGAGCTGTATCAACTACCAAGGTTAGTAAAATAAGTTATTATAACCAGCGATAAGAGAAGGGAAGGGTTGAATAGGAGACTGAACAAGTATCGCACTGATTATAGCATAATATATTTTCATCGGAATATTACATGATTATGCTGTGCTGTGTATATTGGTGACCTTTGGGTTATGTGCCCGGGCGTGTTAAGCGGAATTAATACTAAATGATTACGCTGTACTGAGTATATTAGCTACCTTTAGCATGCGTTTGGATGTGTTAAGAGTGTTAAGTGTTACTGATGTTTGTACAAAATTAAGTTGAGCAAGGATTTATGAGTGGCATGAATCGGTAAGCAATAGTTTTTCACGTTCTTAAAAAAAAAGTCGCATGCCCGTATTATTTAAATATGTAAAATTATGTCATCTGTGTCATTAATACTAAGGGCGTACTTCTTTGGCCGTCGTAGGCCGTTTGTTTGGACGAAATTCGTGGTTCTGTTATCAAAGGCTGCTTTGAGAGATTTGTTCCTGTTCTAAAACATAACCTCAGTTTATTAACCGGGAATTTACATCCGCATGGAAAGAAGAGGCTGTGGTTTCCTCATTGAGGACAATAGCGCCTTTATAACTATCGACTATTTTTAATTTCTAAGTAACCTCTAGAATTTTTGAAGTTATTCCTGATCATCTCTCTTAATATTTTAAATTTGGACTCCGTACATCTCAGTATGGATTTGTTAAATCACAATAAACCGTAACCAATTTAATTAAGTATTTAAATAGTCGCATCTACTGTCTGCTTAGAAGGGCAGGTGGATAACCATTTACTTCCATCTGTCAAGCCTTTGATAACGTCGTACTTACTTACTTACTTACTCATGGAGCTGAGCCCTTCTGGAGGAGCCGCCAATTCTGCAGCTACTCAAGAATTTCCCAGCATTTTATGGAACCCGAAGGTTCATTTCCATGTTCACAAGAACCCTCCACTGGTCCCTATCCTGAGCCAGATCAATCCAATCCACACTATCCCATCATATCTCTCTAAGATCCATTTTAATATTGTCCACCCACCTACGCCTTGGTCTTCCCAGTGGTCTCTTTCCTTCTGGCTTTCCCACCAATATCCTATACGCACTCCTCGTCTCCCCCATTCGTGCTACATGCACTGCCCACCTCATCCTACTTGACTTGATCATTCTAATTATACTTGGAGAAGAGTACAAGTTATGAAGCTCCTCACTGTGCAGTTTTCTCCAACCTCCTGTCACTACATTTCTCTTCTGTCCAAATATTCTCAACACCCTGTTCTCAAACACCCTCAGTCTATGTTCCTCCCTTAATGTCAGAGACCAAGTTTCACACCCATACAGAACCACAGGCAAAAATATAGTTTTGTATATTCAAATTTTTATGTTTTTGGACAGCAGACGAGTAGACAAAAGGTTGATAAAGTCCTACATGATGTATTATTAAATAACCGAACAGTTCAAGACTTTGCAGAATGTAGTACTTGGGTGCAATGATTTATGAAGAAATTAATGTAAGAATATGAAAAGCGTGTGATCTATATCGATCGCCGGCGCAACAGCTTAGGGAAGCAGTTGCCACTATGTCTAAATGGTATTGTAAACATTGGGGGGGGGGATTTTGGTGAAACGAAAATAATTTCTGCTACTCTTATTCATACCATCACCATTAATTGGCGGTAATCTAAACGTGTTATAAACCAGTGAAAATTAAACTATTGTAGGAGTTAAGGGCACCGTTGACGATTTTCGTCACAGTGGCTGGGAATTTCGATTTATTACGATCAAGTTTCTAGAAAGCTGGTTTGTTTTAAGCGAGGTGGCTGAGGCAACTTCCCATCGCCTGGGGCGGCACGTATGCTTATCCGAGCCTGTCTGAAACTATAACATACATGCTTCTACCGTGGTTCTAATTGCAGATTTGGTGGTTATGAAAGAACGTTTCCAGTGCACCTCCTCTGGGAGCAAATCAAAGCATTATTTAAAATGAAGCCTGGATACCAGTGTGATGGCTACAGGATTCTAAAACATTTGTTTTTTCTTTTATTTGTATTCAGAACCAGGCAGGGATCACTACGCTCTAGGCAACATTTGAAAATGACCCCTGTCCCCAACTAGTGAAAGTACGAATACAAGTTTATCTCTTAAAATAGTAGTTTATTTCAGTTTCGATGTGCAGCAGTACCAGCACAACATAATACACGCAAAGGTAAAGTTTCCTCTGTGCTTAACTAATTAAGCACCATACCAAGAAGGCGTATGGGAGAGTGGATACGTACAATTGCATATTAATAGTGAGGTTGAGGTTGGAAGAGACGTCCTCCAAGTATGGAGGGAAGATGCGATATTGACTAAGCAGTCGCGGACAGCCGACAAGGCGTGGTCCTCAGCTCGGAGGTTGGGCGTGGGGCTAACTAAAAAAAAATAAAGCTATACCTGTAACAGGCCGTGAAGGCCCATAGGGCTGTGAGACGTTGAGGGTCCCACATTATCTAGACAATCGGCTCAAAGATGGCGGTAAGGCTGTTAGCCTTACTCGCCGGCCGCGATTTACTCCCCAGAAAATTTATTTAATTAATTCCTGTACTCATTTCTGTTAGAGACTGAGTAAACCCCGAGGGTCTAGTGCGGCTGGAAGGATGAGGTCAATTTAAAAAAATCCAATGACCTCATCGGGACTTGAACCCGCGACCTTCCGGCTTGTAGCATAGCCCTTAAACCAAAGAAGCTTTTTGCGAAAGATCACAAGAAGCCTCGGACCTGGACGGATTCTGCGGGTAAACGACCCAGACGAAAGAAAATGGATATGAAATTTGGCACTTGTAATGTTAGAAGCATGTATAGGGCAGGTTCGCTCAGGGCAGTGGCAGAAGAAATCTCAAAATATAAGTTAGATTTAGTGGGAGTACAGGAGGTCAGATGGGATGGAGGTGGCACCGAACCAGCAGGAGAATATACATTTTTCTATGGAACGGGGAATGAAAATCATGAATTAGGTACAGGTATATTCGTACACAAGTAAATCATATCGGCAATTAAGAGGGTAGAGTTCGTTAGTGATGGGATATCATACACAACACTAAAAGGTTGCTGGTGGGGTATCATCGCTCTGAATGTTCACGCCCCAACATGAGATAAAATTGACGATATAAAGGACAGGTTCTACTAAGAACTATAACATATATTTGATAAATTCCCAAAGTACCGTATGAAAATATTGTTAGGAGATTTCAATGCCAAAGTAAGTAGGGAAGATATTTTCAAACGAACAACTGGGAATGAGAGTTTGTACGAAATTAGTAATGATAATGGAGTTGGAGTAGTAAACTTTGCCACATCGAAAAATCTTGCTGTAAAAGTACAATGATCCCACGTCGTAATATCCATAAATGTGAAAAATTTAAATTGTTCCGTCCAGTGTGACTTGTTAAGATTTTCTTATTTCAATTATTCATGCCCTTACGTTTTTTCGGTCTTAAGAGACCATCTTCAGATGGACACCTTTACAGCAATACTGTTAGGAGCCACCATTACAGTACATGTTCTAAAAGTTAAAAATATATACATACAATATAAATAATATACAATTGGCTTTAAAATCTAAAATCTTTACAACTACAGCGGCTGTTCCAATACATTAAAATATGTATAGTAAGTTTGTTGAGATTCTATTGGAATTCGTAAACCAAGCGGGTTCATGTCGTCCCTCTTATTATTTCTTTTTGTTAAAAAATCACAGCGGGCCACAAAGACACACAGGACAACATCAAAGAACCCCGTTCTCGAGAACCACAAGGCGGCACACGTTCGGCCCCCGTCAAAAGAAATAATAAGAGGGACGACACGAACCCGCTTGGTTTACGAATTCCAATAGAATCTCAACAAACTAACTATACATATTTTAATGTATTGGAACAGCCGCTGTAGTTGTAAAGATTTTAGATTTTACAGCCAATTGTATATTATTTATATTGTATCTATATATTTTAACTTTTAGAACATGTACTGTAACAATGGCTTCTAACTATATTGATGTAAAGGCGTCCCTCTGAAGATGGTCTCTGAAGACCGAAACATGTAAGGGCATGAATAATTGAAATAAGAAAATCTTAACCACTCACATTGGACGGAACTATTTAACTTTTTCGTAATATTAGTGCAATGGACCACAATGAAAGACATCAAATCCATAAATGTACTTGGACATCTCCTGATGGTAAGACACAATCAGATCGACCATATTCTGATAGATAAGAGACAGCATTTAAGTATACTTAATGTCCGATCATTCATGGCAGAAGATTGTGATACTGACCACTATCTGTTGGTGGCAAAAATTATGGAGATATTGGCAGTGAGTAACCAAACAAAACACCAAGTTCATATAGAGAGGTTCAATCTCAAGGAATTAAAAGAGATAGAAGGTAAAAAGCAGTATCATGTTGAAATTTGAAATGCCTTCGCGGCTTTGGAAAACTTAGACACTGAGGTGGATGTTATTAGAGCTTGGAAAACTACTAGAGAGAATATCAAAATTTCTGCCAAGGAGAGTCTAGCTTATTGCGAACCGAAGAAACATAAGCCATAGTTCGATGAAGGATGCTCAAAATTATTTGACCAAAGAAAACAACCAAAACTATAGTAGTTGCAGGATCCAAGCGAAATAAACGGGGATAATCTGAACAATATACGACGTGAAGCCAGCAGGCATTTCAGGAATAAAAAGAAGGAATATCTGAAAGACAGAATTGTTGAGCTTGCAACCAACGGTAAGAACAAGAACATTAGAGACCTGTATAGAGGATTTTTTTATAGCTAGTTGGGTGGGACTAGGTCCCTTGTACTGAGACCACCTCTGGCCTATTGTACTAGCCCCAGATGATAGGTGAGGGTGATTGTGGAGCAATTGGTGGAATGAAGATTGGCAGGGGAAACCGAAGTACTCGGAGAAAACCTGCCCAGCGCCACTTTGTCGACCACAAATCCCACTTGACCAGACCCGAGATCGAATCCTGGCCGCCGCGGCGGGAAACCAGCGACTAACTGCTTGAGCTATGGCGCGGCCTGTATAGAGGAATAAATTACTTTAAGAGGGTTTACCAACCTAGAAGTAACTTAGTGAAGGATGAGAATGGTGATCTGCTTGCAGATTCCCACAACATTTTGAATAGGTGGAGGAACTACTTCTCTAAGTTATTGAATGTACATAGGGTCAGTGATGTCAGGCAGACAGAAATACACCTGAGCTCTTAGTACCTAATCCCAGCCCTTTTGAGATTGAAATTTGTATTGCAAAGGTGAGAACTTATAAATCCCCAGGTAGTGATCACATTCCTGCAGAACTTATTCAAGCAGGGATGAAAAATTATGTTCTAAGATCCATAAGCTAATTATTTCTATTTGGAATAAGGAAAGTTGCCTGATTAGTGGAAGGAGTCTGTTGTTATACCAGTTCACAAGAACTGTGATAAAACTGACCGTAGTAATTATCGTGGAATGTCACTGCCAACGACTTTGTGCAAAATTTTATCCAATATTCTTCTCTCAAGGTTAAGTCCATATATTGATGAAATTATTGGGGATCTTCAGTGTGGGTTTCGACTGACAGATCAACTACTGATCAGATCTTCTGCATTTGTCATATACTGGAGAAGAAATGGGAGTACGATGAGACAGTACAGCAACTATTCATAGACTTGAAGAAAGCCTATGATTCATTTAGGAAGGAAGTATTGTACAATATTCTGATAGAGTTTGGGGTACCCATGAAACCAGTCAGGCTGATCAAAATGTGTTTAAATGAAATATATGTTAAAGTTGGCGCAGGTAAACATTTGTCTGATAATTTTCCTATCCAGAATGGTTTAAAACAAGGAGATGCTTTATCGCCACTACTTTTCAACTTTGCCTTACAATATATGATATAACTCCGTCCTAAGTGCAAACTATATTTATAGGTCTTTCGTTCTGTTCTTCTTTATACACTATATGTTTCGGTCCCAAACTGCCATCATCAGGTGTACTCACGTATCTGTTACACTGCACTTATTTATAACATTTAAAATTTAAAAATATAGGTCTTCCTGATTAGCACTTATAAAATCTTCGATTCTAATTAAAAAAAGGATTTAAAATTAGAACCGAAGATTTTATAAATGCTAATCAGGAAGACCTATATTTTTAAATTTTAAATGTTATAAATAAGTGCAGTGTAACAGATACGTGAGTGTATACATCTGATGATGGCAGTTTGGGACCGAAACATGTAGTGTATAAAGAAGAACAAAACGAAAGACCTATAAATATAGTTTGCACTTAGGACGGAGTTATATCATATATCGTATAAAGTGCAACAGGATGCTTAAATATAATATTGTTTGCCTTAGAATATGCAATTAGGAAGGTCCAGGAAACCAGGTGGGACTGAAATTAAACAGGACACATCAGCTGTTGGTCTATGCCGATGATGTGAATATATTTGTGGATAATATAGATACCATAAAGAGATACACACAAACTTTAATTGACACTGGTGAGGAGGTTGGTCTAGAAGTAAACACAGAGAAAACTAAGAATATGTTGCTGTCTCATCACGAAAATGTAGGGGAAACTCATGACATAAAGATAGGAAACAGATGTTTTGAAAATGTGGTACAGTTCAGATATTTGGGAACGACGATAACAAATCAAAACTTGATTCAGGAGGAAATTAAGAGGCGATTGAACTCGGGTAATGCTTGCTACCATTCAGTCCAGAACCTTTTATCATCTCATCTGCTGTCTAAAAACATAAAAATCAGAATATACGAAAGTATAATTTTGCCTGTGATTCTGTATGGGTGTGAAACGTGGTGTCCGACATTAAGGTAGGAACATAGACTGAGGGTGTTTAACAGGGTGCTGAGGAAAATATTTGGACTGAAGAGAGATGAAATGACAGGAGGTTGGAGAAAACTGCATAATGAGGAGCTTCATAACTTTCATCTCCAAGTTCAATTAGAATGATTGAGTCAAGGAGGATGAGATGGGCACCGCATGTAACACGAATTGGGGAGAAGAGGAATTCATATAGGATATTGGTGGGAGAGCCAGAAGGAAAGGGACCACTAGGAAGACAAAGACCTAGGTGGGAGGACAGTATTAAATTGAATCTTAGAGAAGTAAGATGTGATGGTATAGATTGGATTGATAGGATAGGGAACAGTGAAGGGCTCTTGTGAACACGGTAATGAACCTTCGGGTTGCATAAAATACTGGGAAGCCCTTAACTAGCTGCACTACTGGCGCTCCCCAAGAAGGGTTCAGCTCCATGAGTTACCAAGAAGGTTCTCATCGTTCTGACTATGAATTCTGTCATTGGAACTCCGAAGTGTCAGATTCTTTTATGCACAAAAAGGAATGGTCTGACAAATATATATGAAGATTTTCCGCCCTTTTGTCACTTCTGATTTGCTTGATTGTTGAATTAATTTTCTTGACTTGCTATGCGTAGATGCAAGCTTTCTTTCAGTCGGAATATTGATAGGAGTGGGGGGAGATCTGATAATTTTCCTAGGAAAATGCAATCATCGGGACCGCTTTCCACTAGATAACATCTAACTTGATCATTAATATTCAGACAGTGTTGGACGATAATAAAAGTTTAGCAGAATATTGGAATTTTCGTCACTTACTGAAATACTTGCAGCCGGCTGGCTGTTGATTAAGTCATTTTCTATTACTGGACATTTGGGAGTTGTAGAGCTGTGTGGTTTATGAGTATTATTTCCACAGTGTTTACGGGTTATTGAAATTTCCATGCTGCAAATGGTTTCCTTTTTTTTGGGGGGGGGCTACGATTTGCTTATCTCTATATAACCATTTTTGCCAGTGCTGAGACATCTGAAGGCCTCTTCCTCTTTACCATCATCTTACAAATTCGTAACCGGAAGGTTGTTTTAATGACATTTTAAACCCAGCATGAATATCTAGGTACGTTTGTTTCCCATGTAAAATTTGGTTCCAGTGACTCGTGACTTTTCAGGATAAGCCATTTAAATGATTTTTCTGATATGTCACGAGAACGTTACTGACATCTTTCTTTTAGATTCCTCTGCTTTGCCTTCTGTTTTTACATTCTCTTCCTGTTCACCGTAAGTTTTGACACAGCCCCATGTGTTGGTCTCCTTCATTTCAAAATAACTGTTTCTCGAATTATGTCGTTCAAGTCGTTTATCCCTTTTAACCCACAACAATTTTTGAGTTCGAAAGTATTCTTCAATTTCCGCCAGCGATCTTCCTTGAGTTTCAGGCAAGACAAGATAAGAGAATATGCAGCAGAGAAGAGCGTTTATGCCTATCACGAAAAAGACTCCATGCACTCCTATAGTTCCCTTCAACCAGGGATATATTTTAGATGCACAAAACTGCACTGCGTCGTTGGCAGCATATATATAACCACAGGCAATTCCTCGGATCTTAACAGGAAGGATTTCCGACATAATTGCAGGAGGCAGTGGAAGGAAGCCACAAGTATTCGCTGCAATGAACACTAAAATCAGTATGCATGTTATCCACATACTTGTTTCTGGAGAAAACGAATATTCTGTTCTCAATTGGAAGAACAAGAAACAGCTGAGTACTAAAGCAGCACATGCACAAACACTTGTGGCAACAATGGCATGCGTCCTTCGTCGTACAAAGTACAACAATGAATTTGTAACTAATGTAAAAATTAGACGAACAAATGCTGTTAACTGGGCGATCGTGAAACTGTCGAAGCCCTTTGTATTCTTGTCTGTTTCGGAGATAATGTCGACTGCATAAAATACGATCAGCATTGTGCCAGTGAGTATTTGAAATAAGTTGAAGATGTGGCCAATGAAGAACGGTTTGAGTATTGAAGGAGAGAGTAGGAATTTTATTTTTTGCATAATGTTTGGTGTTTTATCGGCCTCTTCTTTGTCTGTTGTGTCTACTTCTATTTCTTCTGCCTCTTGTTGTGCTCTAATTCCGGATAGCAACTCCTGAAGTTCAAATGAAGCCTGCAAGACAATAAATTGCTATTAAAATAGACTTCACGACCTAAAATAGCCCCACCAGTTTATAATATATTTTTTTTGCGTAGTTATTTTGTACTTTAAGACTTCGGGGAAAAGAAGGTTATAATTTTCCGATATTTTCATTAATATTCTTAGGTCAGGTTACCGACCGAGCAAGCACCGCTTGTCGGCGAAGTTAGTGCCAACTTTAGCGGATAAAGTGTGTTGCGTGATGAGCGCAACGAATCCCCACGGCCCTTATTTTCAGTTTTATAGACCGGAGCCGCTATTTCCTTGAAATAGCACTTCAGTTATCCTTACGAGGCTGAGTGAACCCCGTTCCAGACCCCTCTACTTCTCAGAAAATCTGGTAGCGCCGGGAATCGAAACGGGACGTCTGGGTCTGTAGCCAGGAACTCTGACCGTTTAGTTCGCTTGCGGACTAAAACCACGGAGTTTGTTTATTAAGTCAAGTTTTTGAAATGAAGGAAAAAGAATAATGGTTTTCAGTTTGCTTGAAGGACCAAGTGAAGTTCTCATCAAATATTTGATTGTCAATAGGTATGTGGAATTTAATTGCTTATTTTACGACCGTCGACATAACAAGCAATTAAATAATATATACACAACAGGATGCAGTCTATAAAGGTATGTGGAACATGGCAGGTAACTATTTTACGTCGTGTAGGTACACAATTAATATCGAGAGATGTTTTTGAGAAATGAAACTGAATGCAGTTTCTATTTATCTGCCGATCCATCCATTAATCCATCTGTGCCACTGTTTGTGTCTCCGTCCATCCGAGAAAGCGTAAGGACCACAAACTGAGAAATCACTTCCATTTCCTGACCCTTCATTGGACAGTGATAGACAAAAGAAGAAAAGAAAGGATAACGTTCAGTAATAACCAGATTTAGACCCACCTGCTTCTTGTCTCCTCTGAGCCACGTAAGAGCTCGTTGTGCTTCTTCAGCGTGTCCTTTCTTTGCTAGCCACACAGGACTCTCTGGTATGAAGAAGAAGCAAGTCAGTGATGTCAAAGGTATAGATGCCAGCAAGCCTGCCACTATATGCCAGTGAAGATACGAACCCAGAACATATACCAGTAGAATTCCTGCTGAGAGTGCAGTGAACGAACTGGATGTATATAGTCCACGTAGCCGGGGCGTGGAAATTTCACACAAAATCACCTGTTGAATATGAACAAAGTTTTTATCTAAGATATATCACGCAAGGAAAGCTATTAGACTTCCCTTGTATTCGGTTATTTTATGACGTGACATAAAACACGTAGCGTGGAATGAAATGTGGGGGAAAAGAGCCGTGAACTTTTTCTTACCCAAATGTGTTGAGACTTCGAAGGACCTCATGGGAAATATCGGTTGATAGCCTGTCTCTGATATTGGTACGACGGTTTTTGTAAAATGCTATTGAAGGAGCCGAGATGGAGCTCAGATAATGTAGCAACTAGGCTACAGTCTGCATGATCAGATTCAATTCCGGGGAGGGGCAAAATATTTTTATTTTTTCGTAACGTCCAGATCGACTCTGGGGCCCACTCAACCTCCTACCCAAGGGGTACCGGGGGTTCTACCCTCGAGGCATGAACCTGACCCGTAACATACTCGTACACCTAGTGCGGAGGTCAAGAATGGTGGAGCTGTACTTCCACTTCCTCATATCCTTCATGGTGTGGTGCTCAGTTGCATAATGAAATACAGAGATATGCTACGGAAGGGCTTCTAAACCCATTACTACCGCATTATCTATTAGTATTGTTTATTTTACTCGAAGTGTTGTCAAATTATTATGACTCTGAGACAGGTGGCTAAATTATGACTGCCTTGGTAAATCAAGCTTAACTAAATACCAAAAAGTTTAATCAGTTACGCAACGTTGACCGTGAGATTGAAGTTGGTGTCGGCGCATTTCGAAATTTCCCGCTTCCACGTACCTCCATCCATCTTCCCTCGAGTAGCAGTACCCAAAATACTTGACCGATTTTGAATAAACTCGAGGTGGTAAATCTGTATTAAATTTTGTGGAATGCTTTTAATTTTACTGTAATTTGGATATTTTATGGGCCTCTTTAGTTAAGGACATAATGATCTTTAGTCGATATTTTTACCTCCATAGCAAGTTTTGACAAAATTTAACATACAACAAATCCATTATTCTAGTATTTCTATGCGTAAATTTTATCAGTTTAGTTCATTTTAAGGGCAATTTTAGGCCTAATTGAACTTTGCTGTAGTAGACATACAGTAAAAGCTTAGGTTCACTGTACTTATACAATGAAATAGTTCTACCTCGGAAACCGTTCGGAATAGGACACGTATACATGTACAGTTTTTTGCTTAGAACGAACGATATTATGGCCTCCCAGAATACTGACCTTTCCTCCTGCGACACTCTATATGTTTAATCTGACCAACTCATGGAACTGAGTCCTTCTTGAGAAGCCGCCAATTATTCAGTTGCTCAAGAATTTCCCAACATTTTATGGAACCCGAAGGTTCATTATCATATTCACAAGAGTCCTCCACTCGTCCCTATCCTGAGTCCCGTCAGGCAAGTACATGCCACCCAATCCTGTGTAAGATCAATTTTAATATTATCCGCCCACCTACCTCTTGGTCTTCCTAGTGGTTCTTTGCTATAATAAAAACAATTAATCTATGAAACCTAACCACGAATCGTACCCAATCGAAAAGAGGCGCTTTTCGTACTTACCGAAGAGGCTGCGGCTGAGAAACCGCAGGATAACCCGGTAATGAACCTGCCGATTATTACGATGAGCTGACTTGGAGCAAAGGCTATGATTATGTAGCCTGTGAAGAGTGGAAGGAGTCCTGCTCTCATGGTAAAGCGTCTACCCCAACGGTCCATGGCGAATCCTCCAAGTACAGTGCCAAATGGACTTACACCCGGCTGTAGGCTGGCTGTAGAGGAGATCAGGTTCATTATGATCTCATTTATGTGTTGTGAATGTAGACGCATTGCGATCACTCAAGGAGCTGCGTTGGTGTAACTCTTACTTTGTTCCGGGCTTTGTGTGGACAAACGGCCGCACCACTGCTCAAGCGGTTAGTCACTGACTTCCCACCGCAACGGCCCGGGCTCGAGCCTGGTGTGGTCAAGTGGGATTTGTGGTGGAAAGAGTGGCGCTGGGGCAGGGTTTCTCTGAGTACTTCGGTTTCCTCTGCCAATCTTCATTCCACCAAATTCTCCATCACCATAATCACCTCGGGCAGGCACAATAGGCCATTCAGTAGCCGACGTGCCGAGTGGACCCAGCTGTACTCAACCCTCCACTATGTGAATTAAAAAAAAAAGATATGTGTACAACGCCCATTTATGTTTATTCTTAACGACTTATCAAGAAGGACTCAGCTCCAGGGAGTTAGTTACATATGATCACTGGAAAAGTTACAGAATTCAAGTACCCGTATTTAGGATACAGGATTTTGGGATTTAAAAAGAGACGTCGAATATTTGGTACAAACACACACTAGATTAAGTGACATAGGAAAACGATGCTTTGGAGATTAAATGGCAACTCAGACTGAAGCGAAAATATACAACAGAACATGGACGGGCAAAAATGAGATATGGATTACGAATAAGGCAACCAACGTCTCGAAGCAGTACAGATACAATTTCTCAGACCTCTGCTGGGAGTTATAAGGAACACAAGCACAAGGGAAAAATCGCAGGTTCAAAATATACAATCTATATGATTTTCAAGGAGATTGGAAAATCACCTGCAGAAAAATCGGAGAGAAACAGATTGCCGATTATAAAATCTGGCAAAAGAGAAGGTCTTCGCAGACAGAGAATGAAAGACTAGTTCCTGGATGAGAGGTGATGGAACAGGCTTCTTAAACTTAAGAAATTCAACTCATTAACATAGAAGAAGAGTACGTAAGGTGCATATATTCTCTGTATGAGAATTCTGACACAGAGGTGATTTTGTTGATGTGATGATAGACAGTCTCGTATTTGTAGATATGATATATTTATATATTAACAACTTTAGCTTTTTGGCTGTATTTATGTGAAGAGGTTATTGTATATTTTCGTTTGGTGTTATGCATAAATACAAAGCACAACCATCGATTTTTAACATCTTTGCGCATGCAGTATCCATATTACTGATACAAGTACAGCGAACTAAAAAAAATTGAAGTTTCCAAGACGGTAAATATTAAGATGGTGGTCTTATGGTTCATGATGCTATGCAGTTTCGTAGTTGGTTTACAAACCTTTCGGAGGAATGTTCTGCCTCCATCTTGAGGGTGGAAATACTTAGGGCTACGGCTGAATATCCGCTTGCATGTCTACCTAACAGACCAACCAACGAATCAGCCAACCAATTAAGTAACGAAATTAATAATTAAGTAACTAACCAATTAAATAATAAATTGACGAAGAAATTAGGAGTGAATAAGTAACAAACGAAGTATTTTTTTTTTACTGCTAGTGGGGCGGGACTAAGTTCCTTGTACTGCGGGCACTTCTGTCCTATTGTACCAGCCCCAGATGATAGATGAGGGTGGTTGTGGAGCAATTGGTGGAATGAAGATTGGCAGGAGAAACCGAAGTACTCGGAGAAAAGCTGCCCCAGCGCCACTTTGTCCACCACAAATCCCACTCGACCAGACCTGGGATCGAACCCGGGCCGCCGTGGTGTTAGCCAGCGACTAACCATTTGAGCTATGGCGCGGCCTTAACAAACGAAGTAACTAAGTGAGCATTTAAGTACTCGTAACTCACTCTCTAGTAATAGAAACCGTTTCAGCTGACAATCCAAATTTGACTTTGTAACACTTGTTTGCTGTCAAATTACCCACTGTGTCCAAGTTACAACACCTCTGTGGGAGTTATATTTAGCCTTATCTATCCATGCAGGGGGGAGGCACTATGCTAGAAGCCGGAAGGTCACCGATTAGATTCCCGATGAGGTCATTGAATTTTGTTTCAATTGAATTAATCTTTCCAGCCGCACTATGGCCCTGGGGTCGACTCAGCCTCTAACAGAAATGAGTACCAGGACTAGGGGAAATTGACGGCTATCGCGTAAGTCTGACAACCACATTGCAATCTGTGTGCCGATTATCTAGAGAAAATGTGGGAGCCTCGACGTCTCACGACCATATGGACCTCCACGACCTGTTACAGCGATAGCTTTACCTTCGCCTTTTACCTATTTACATACCTATCCATGATCCTGTTTCCTCGTCTGTTGGTATGGAGCTGGCGTTGGACTGAAGCTGAGGCAGCAGTATCGCCGAGAAACCCACGGTAGCACCCAGAGTGGCTCCATACAGAACTACCGCACCCACGCTGAGGATCTTTAACATTGCAACACCTACCTTGTTTGATTCGTCGTTAGTTTCGAGCATTTTAGGGAATTTACAGAAATGTGAACCAGAAAACAAATTGAGATGTCTCTAGCTTGTATATTTTCTTGCAAGAGTAAATAAACGTATTAGGCCCTACATTTAGGAATGGTACGAAAATCAATAGAGATAAGTTAAGTACAGAATCACATAAATATCTATTCACCACGTCGAAATATGAGAAGTGAAGGATGGGATACTACAAGAGTGGAAACGTCCCTCGCGGTGGTTTTCGGATTCCAAAACATGCGGGCTTGACATGGAGAATTATTCTCTGTGCAATTAGAATAATATTTGTAGCTGGCGTTTGGTTGCAAGTCAGATATGCATAGTAAGAATTCTGTCTTCTGGGATATAACGCCATGCAGTCCGTTGAAGTGAACCGATGGACTGCACGGCGTTATGTCTCAGAAGATGGAACTGTTCACAACTATCGCTTTGAGAACCTCAAACCATACAAATATTAGATTGTATTATATGTACTGACTTCGTCAACCCTATCAATATATCGAAATATATGAAAGTAATAACACCACATTTATGAATTATTAGTGATATATGGCTGCTTCAAGTCCAGAATGGGGTGATTTTATAGTATGTGGAGAGCTAATGACACTGGCACTTCTGTTTCCCCTGCCAATTCTCATTTCACTGGCAGCTTCACGCTCGTCATCGTCTATCATCCGCGCCTTGTACAGTACAACAAATAGTGGCCGACGTACCGAGGGGACTCAGTCTCACTCCCCCCCCCCCNGGCCTTGCGACGAGCTGATCACCCGCCCAAGGAGTCCTACCGAATGTCTAAGATCTAGTAAACCGAAGCGAAACGGAGAGTTTCATGGAGGTAGGCCTAGGCCCAAATGAGGGCTGTAGCGCCAAAGGAAAAAAAAAACATTCATACACTTTGTACATGTAGTGAGTTGTGACAGCTATGACGTTAAAGTGCCTAGGAACCATCAGGAAGACTTGTTCAGAGCCCAGCACGCGCTGGGACCAGTCAGCTTTCTAAATAATGAGCACAAAACGACCACAGTGTGAAACAGACCACCCACCTCTGATTAATGCCAAGATCGAGAATTCTTAAACTTTGCAGTCTACCTACCCATTTGCTATGATGCACAAATATAACGAGAGTTTATTTCTGTTAACTGTAGTAGGCATTGCCCTAATTGCTATTGCAGTGAACATTCTTGTGCTTACGTTCTGTATGTACGTATATGCCGGTCACGGTGAACTGTCTTTGCTTGCTCGGACGCTGAGATCATGGGTTCGAATCCCACTTAAGGCATGAATGTTTTTATTCTGTGTTTATATTGTCCTGTGTTTAGGTAGAGGCCTGGGACGAGCTGATCACCCGCCCAAGGAGTCCTACCGAATGTGTAAGATCTAGAAAAACCGAAGTGAACGGAGAAGTTCATGGAGGTAGGCCTAGGCCCACTGGGGCTGTAGTGCCAAGGAAAAAAAAGTACGTATATGCCGGTCACGGTAGCCGCGCGGTCTAAGGAGTGAACTGTATTTGCTTGCTCGGATGCTGAGATCATGGGTTCGAATCCCACTTAAGGCATGAATGTTTTTATTCTGTGCTTATATTGTCCTGTGTTTAGGTAGAGGCCTTGCGACGAACTGATCCCTCGTTCAAGGAGCCCTACCATATGTAAAAAATGGTCTACGGAACTGAATAAGAGGTCAAGTCCCTGAATGGGCTGGAAGAGACATTGAAGAAATGTACGTATAGTACGCTATGCGCGGGCACCCGCTAGTCACAATCTTTGCGCTTGGTCTGTAACATTTTTACGGACTGGACTAAATAAATTGTTTCTAAGAATATTTCAAGAATTGGTGTTCATGTTAGCGGCCTCCGTAGTCTAGAGGTAACGCTCCTACCTCATGACTCAAGGTACGCGGGTTCAAACCCGGCGGAGGTTCATGGAATTTTTAAGGGCGGAAAAATTCAGGGAACAAGTCCTCCGGGAGGGACTTTAAGCCGTGGGTCCCGTGTCGTAGCTTTACGGCACGTAAAAGAACCTCATGTCTCTAGGAGACCTCTGAGCTAAATTACAGGCCCTTTCCCGCCCAAGTAGTCTCCAATGCCTCTGGTGGATGGGGGAAGCATCAAGGTACCGGGGCCCGACCTCGATGGCTCTACGGGGGCTGATGGCACGCACCGTTACTGGTAGGGTATGGCGACAGTAGAAATTAAATTAAAAGGGGGACGCACAATGGACCAATAACTGGTCTAAGTGCATGGGGACCCCCCCTCTCATAATACNTGGTGTTCGTGTTTATTTCTGCTTTTTAGTAGATTTTTGGCACATTCGACTTTTATGGCAGTATCTAAATTAAGATGGACTCTTGTAGTGGTGTCTTATTTTAGTAATAGTCCAGCACGTAGGCCCACTTTATCAGTCCTCTTATCGCGACACATACATGTAAATTAGCGAATGCTATTCTCAGTATACCCATACTGCTGCGATTCGTTCTGTCGGATACGTCACTACCGGCTTTACTATACGGATTTCAGCACTGCAGATGTAAAAGTAAAAAGGGTAAAGCTATCCCTGTACCAGGCCGTGAAGGTCCATAGGGTTGTGAGACGTTGTGTGTCCCACATGATATAGACAATCTGCTCAAAGATGCCGGCAAGGTTGTCAGCCTTACGCGCCGGCCGCGCTTTACTCCCCAGGAAAAATTATTTAATTAATTCCTGTACTCATTTCTGTTAGAGGCTGAGTCGACCCCAGGGCCATAGTGCGGCTGGAAGTATTAGGTCAATTGGAAAAGATCCAATGACATCGTCGGGACTTGAACCCGCGACCTTCTGGCTTGTAGCATACTGTCTGCAATATTACCTGGTGAGCCACTGCACTGGCATTCCAGCTGTTTATCCCTCCTTTCTTCGTACAGCCATCTTCAAATGCTTCCTTTTCCATATAAATCGTGTTTATAGCTTTGATTTCGTTAAGAAGGCTTTAGTATATATATCTGCAAATGAATACAAATAACTTAATTGAGACCTTCAAGATAAACATATTAATATCAGATATATCTTAAGGAAATAGGCTGTCGGGATGTGAATTGGATTGATTTAACTCTGGATCGTGCCCAGTGGCGGAAGTTACGTTGTAAGCAATACCACGTACATTTGGATTTACTCGTACTGTACATGTTTTAGGATTGCTTCTGCCTGTGTCCCGCATG
The DNA here is from genome assembly GCF_002891405.2 of Cryptotermes secundus. Taxonomy (NCBI): domain Eukaryota; kingdom Metazoa; phylum Arthropoda; class Insecta; order Blattodea; family Kalotermitidae; genus Cryptotermes; species Cryptotermes secundus. Next base: position 198,345 of record NW_019733348.1, read on the forward strand.
ATTTAATTATATAATCATATATGAAAATAAATTTGAAAGCCTCTTGCAATTCGCGGACTTGTTTGCACACGTCAAGGTTTGAAACAGGGCAGAATGTTCTGTTCTGTAGGTGCTGCAGTTTCAAGAGGGAGGAGTCAGCCGCCTACTCCCAGTTGGGACAGGCATAAGTCATAACTGACCTGGTCAGAGCTTTGTAAGCGTCAGTTGTACAAGTACAGTTTGTATTTAACGGTCATTTTTGAATGTGGAATAGACCTTCATGTACGTACACAAGGTACTGAAAACCGTCACAACAAAGCAATCAATAATACGTGTAAGTAGCTCTAAGAGATACTTTTGCTACATGTTTCGGCCTTCACAAGGCCATCATCAGGCAAATACATTAAACTTTTCGTTATTGAATTGCATGTCAAATATAGGACACACTGCTAAACTTCCAAGTGTATACAGTGTATAAAGTGATATGAGTGAATATAAAATATAAATTGCAATAAAAGTTGAAGTCTTAAAATAACAAGTCACTTAGTCAAAAGTACAGTTGAAAGTTGTATATGTGATGGTATTTGGAAGTTGGCAGCTGCAGTCGTAATACAGTGGAACCTCGCTTAACGAGCATAATTCGTTCCAGAACCTTACTCGTAATGCGAAACACTCGTTAAGCGAAACAATTTTTCCCATATAAATTAATGTAAAATACGATAATGCGTTCCATGCCGAAAAAACTCAACAAATTTTATATATAACGTTTATTCAAAGAAAATTATATATACATTGTTAAGGAGCGTGAATCATCTTCATCTTTTCTTCTATGTAGAATGAACCAACCTGGAATGCGAATTCGATTTACAGAAAAAAAAAGTCCATATGAGGAGCAACCTTTCAACATCGTCGAGAATATTCTTGTAGATATTGTCACTCCCTTTGAAGCACTCCTCCCTTGTTCTTGAGGATAGTGCAAATAGTTGATGTAGACCAATTGTATGTGCGTGCTAGATCAGCCACGCTCACACCTAGTTCTCGCTTTTCAATGATTTTACGTTTCCTTTCTACGGTTATTTTTAGTCTCTTATGGCTGTCTTTTTTTGGATTTTTCTTCGGGGACATTTTTGCAAGGGTTATTAAACTTTGCACAAAAAAAAATCATAAATAATATGTCTGAGCACAAGTTTGGAAAAATGTGTGATCACAAGCGACACTAAGACGCTAGCGGAACGAGTGCTAAACACAGACTGATGTAGCAAGCGCACAATCCGGGACTTCCCCTCTCGTCACTCGTTATGCGAAACGTCGCTCGTTAAGCGAGTCATCTCCTTACAATTTGTTTTGCTCGTTATGCGAATTACTCGTTATGAGAGGTGCTCGTTAAGCGAGGTTCCACTGTATATGTAATGCTTATACGGATATATTATGTACACAAAAGCTGATGTGTTCGGAGGCTCGCTGTTATATTGTATGTTATTATTTAATATTTGATACCTGGAAATAATATACCATTTTAACCATTATTGAAATACTTAGTGACTGTACGTATATGGTACTGATTGCATTATCCTTTTACGTACGGACTTTTAAATTGCCGGGAGCCCTCTGCGGCCGGTATTTAAAGCGCCCTAATTAATTAACATCGCAAACTTTCAGAAAAAAATACATATTTTCCGTTCTATGCAACATAGAAATACGAACTAAAAACAGTCTGAAAGACAATAAAATTTTCTACATATAGTCAAAAGAAGCAGTCCACCTCACACAGAGCGACACCACCCTTTATACAATAGAAGAGCGTGCTCCTGCTTTTCTTATTTAGCGAAACACACGACAACGTCTTTGTTTCCCTTTGCTTGGCCAGTGTTGTGAATGTTTCACCTCCAGTCAACTCAGTTGGGCCCCCTTATAACTGTGGCCTTCCCCCGAGAAACGCCACTGGCCGTGATATTTGGCTTGTGCGATTGAAGAATCATCTTAGGGGAAGGGGGGGTTTCTAGCAAAATCGAATAAATTTTGTTGATTGACAAAGCGACACTCTCACCTATTAGTAATACTCACAAAATATTGATGCAAAGTAATTATAATACTAGTCGAAATGAGTGCCAGTCCGACACTGATACCGAAAGTCGCAGTGGCGAAGATGCCTTTTACTCACAAAGTAATACTGGCTCAGTGGGTTTATACCTCTTCCAAGACACAAAATAAAAATTATATATAAAGACATATATGAGTCTGACACTGACTTTTTAACTGATAAAGAAATATATATGAGACAAACACCGTCTTAAGTGTAACAATTTAATTGTAGTTCTTTTTTCTTTCCCTCCTCCACACTACATGTTTCGGCCCTAAATGGCCATCATCAGGTGTGTATTCTTACGTAGCTGTTACACTGCCTGTTAAAATTTAAATTCACCAGTCTTTCTAATTGTATAAAATCTTTGTTAACCTACACGCGTTAATTTGATTTCTAAAATTAGCACTTTTTTAAAACTTTAATTCAAGTTAAAATGTCTGTAAGATTTCTGTTCTTTTTCTTTTTCAAATTTTTAA
>NW_019733348.1:201183-236358 GCF_002891405.2 Cryptotermes secundus
AAGTTTTAAAAAAGTGCTAATTTTAGAAATCAAATTAACGCGTGTAGGTTAACAAAGATTTTATACAATTAGAAAGACTGGTGAATTTAAATTTTAACAGGCAGTGTAACAGCTACGTAAGAATACACACCCGATGATGGCCATTTAGGGCCGAAACATGTAGTGTGGAGGAGGGAAAGAAGAAAGAACTACAATTAAATTGTTACACTTAAGACGGTGTTTGTCTCGGATATATTGTGTGAGTGTAACAGGATGCTCTAATATAATATATGATAAAGAAATATTAGACAATCCGACACTGACTTCCTAACTGATAATTCGTCACTGAAAACCACTCCTTGAATGCGTCACACGTCCTTGAAGGCTCTGGAAGCACTCCTATGCGAATATTTCCTCATCAGTTCTCGAAAAAAGCTGGGCTATATTTGGCTGACTAGGTCATAAACAGTCAAATCTAAACGTACACAGTACGTAAATAGCATCGAAACCAGTACCGTGATAAACGATTTCTTTGTTCAGAGCTAAGGACTGAACCACTGACATGACCTCACGTATGTTTGTTTTGGTTTCAAATCCAAGGTAAAACTGTCAGCACTCCCAAAGAGCGTAAGAGTGCTGCGTTAGATATATATATATAACATTCGGCCAATTCGGGGTGCTGCTTGCTGTTAGATATATCTAACATACGGCAATTCCTTGACAATTTCATAAATTTGGAATTAGATTTGCAATGCGAATGATGTGTCAGTGTATCCACTGATGGGGCTGCTTCAGTGGCAGGCCAAAAGAAGCGGTCTTGTGGCGCGTATTCGCGAAACTGATCCTAAAATCAGCTGGCAAAGCATGGGCGCAAAAAAAGAAGAACCATGATTTACACGAAACACTGAACAGTTCTATTTCAAGAAAATATGTTAGGAAATGGGATGCACACACGTTCAACTCTTTGCACACCAAGGTGCGATGGCTGCCATGAGGGCGCTTGTTGAATCGCCTTTTTGAACTGAAAGACTATGTAAAGTGATTCCTCTCAAAACTGGAATACGATTTCGTTAATTATTTTGAAGATGAAGGCTGGATTTGTCTATTAGCTCATTTGGCAGATATTTTCAACAAATTTAATCATTTCAGGATTCAACTCCAAGGCTTTGTCAAGGAGTAGTTACTATAGGATTCTGACGATGGTCTATAACACACAGAGATATTGGGTTTTCGGACTTTATCCATCGTCCTGGTTTTTAAGATAACTAAGAAAAACACGACGTTTCGGAAACTGGATCTGTTTCCGTCCTCAGGTGAGGGAAAACACCTATTCTGTTGGGTCCTTTAGAAAGAGCTAGCCTCAATCACTGAACCCAAAGAAAATCACGACGTTTCGGAAAATGGATCTGTTTCCATCCTCAGGTGAGGGAAACACCTATTCTGTTGGGTCCCTTAGAGAGAACTAGCCCCAGTCACTGGTCCAGTGATTGAGGCTAGCTCTTTCTAAGGGACACAACAGAATAGGTGTTTTCCCTCACCTGAGGACGGAAACAGATCCAGTTTCCGAAACGTCGTGTTTTTCTTAGTTATCTTAAAAACCAGGACGATGGCTAAAGTCCGAACTCAATATCTCTGTTTGACAAGGGGATTTTTAAAGTGAATGAGAAGGGGAAAGGATTTTATCAGAAACTTCTGTTTTGGATTAATTGTGTTAATACTTGTAACGGGAATGTTGCAGTTTTCTAACAGTTTTTGAACTTACTGAACAAAGTAAAGGTAGCTTTACTGATGGCACACGTAACAGATGATTTAAACATTTCTGTTCTCTTCATTTTATGATGGACATTGAGGTTAATTTAAAATCTGAGACATAGGTCTTTTTCTACTTCTGATTATTTTCGAATTTATTTTGATCTGTTACAATTCTTTAAGTTTATATTGATCTTGTAGGGCACCTAACGATCAATCTTTTGAATTCTCTACCAGCAAGAGTAACAATATAGCAGCTGTGTAAATTCTGAAATGGAAGGAAATTATATCTAGCAGATAATGTAGTTACTTACTTACTTACTTACTTACTTACTAATGTAGCTGAGCCCTTCTGGAGGAGCCGCCAATTCTGCAGTTACTCAAGAATTTCCCAGCATTTTATGGAACCCGAAGGTTCATTACCGCGTTCACAAGAGCCCTCCACTAGTCCCTATCCTGAGCCAGATCAATCGAATCCACACTATCCCATCATATCTCTCTAAGATCCATTTTAATATTGTCCACCCACCTACGCCTTGGTCTTCCCAGTGGTCTCTTTCCTTCTGGCTTTCCCACCAATATCCTGTACGCACTCCTCGTCTCCCCCATTCGTGCTACATGCACTGCCCACCTCATCCTACTTGACTTGATCATTCTAATTATACTTGGAGAAGAGTACAAGTTATGAAGCTCCTCACTGTGCAGTTTTCTCCAACCTCCTGTCACTACATTTCTCTTCTGTCCAAATATTCTCAACACCCTGTTCTCAAACACCCTCAGTCTATGTTCCTCCCTTAATGTCAGAGACCAAGTTTCACACCCATACAGAACCACAGGCAAAAATATAGTTTTGTATATTCAAATTTTTATGTTTTTGGACAGCAGACGAGAAGACAAAAGGTTCTGGACTGAATGGTAGCAAGCATTACCCGATAATAAGGATACAAAATGTTATAAACTTATTTGAAGATGATAAAAATCTGTATCACAAAGAGTGTCTGACAGGAAAAGAATGTTCGAAAGCCCGAAAAAGATGGACTGACTTCGTAATTCATATGTTCTTTTGGTACGGTAAAGGTAAAGGTGTCCCTTCTCTTACCTAATGAAGCATTATCCCGGCTCCGTATTGTTTTGGTAAAGTAAAAGGTAAGTAAAGCTATCCCTGTAACAGGCCGTGAAGGCCCATAGGGTTGTGGGACGTTGAGGGTCCCACATTATCTAGACAATCGGCTCAAAAATGGCGATAAGGTTGACAGCCGCGCTTTGCTCCCCAGAAAAATTATTTAATTAATTCCTGGTACTCGTTTCTGTTAGAGGCTGAGTCGACCACAGAACCATAGTACGGCTGGAAGGATTAGGTCAATTGAAAAAAATCCAATAACCTCATCGGGGCTTGAACTCGCGACCTTTCGGCTTTTAGCATAGTGCCTCAACCAACAACACGTTTTTATACATCATGTTCACATAACCGCCGAGGTAATGTCATTTCTGCAACCATGAGTATTAAAATTGAAATGAGAAATACTTCTGTGTTTCTGCAGAGAGTTTGGTTCCGCGTCTGAACGAGTTTCTTACCTGTACTTAACGGCCGTGTTGCTCTGGATGCGTGCCTCACAGAACCCACGGCAGGAAGCTTCAGCCTTTTTATACTGAAGGTCCCTCGTATTCAGCCAGAAATTGATAGGCTCGTGACACGATACGATAGTTTGTTTCCCCTACACGAACAGGTTATATGATAAATGGATGACCTAAATACACACCTGTTCCAACTTTTTTTTCCCCCTTGGCTCTACAGCCCCAGTGGGCCTAGGCCTATCTCCGGGAACTTCTCCGTTCACTTCGGTTTTTCTAGATCTTAGACATACGGTAGGACTCCTTGGGCGGGTGATCAGCTCGTCGCAAGGCCCCTACCCGTACACAAACACAGAAAAAAAACACACACACGCACAAACTAAACATCCATGCCCTGAGTGGGATTCGAACCCATGATCCCAGTTTCCAAGCGGGCGAAGACAGTACGTGCCTTAGACCGCTCGGCCCTGTTCCAGCTAACGTCTTATCTTCTAATTATCTCGTCCCAGTACTTCAAGGTGGTTTAATCGTTTTATGTCTATTATTCATCGCCTCTTATTTTATTTAACAATTTTATGTTTGAAATTAATCTAAATAATATTTAAACATACAGTTGCTCCCTCAAAGAGCTCACGCTGTATCTCCATTTCAAGGAACTATGAGTTAATGATGTTTAGGGAAATAAACTATTTTTTCTATGTATAATACGGAACAATGACCGTCTCTGTGGTCTAGTGGTCAGACTTCCTGGCCACAGATCCAGAGGTCCCGGCTTAGATTCCCGGCGCTACCAGATTTTCTGAGAAGCAGTGGGTCTGGATCGGGGTCCACTGAGCCTCGTGAGGATGATTGAGAAGCTTCTTGAATGGAAAAGTAGCGGCTCCGGTCTAGGAAACCGAAATTAAGGGCTGTGGGGATTCGATGCACTGACCACGCGACATACTCTATCCGCTAAAGTCGGCACTAACTTCGCGACAAGCGGCGGTCGCTCGGTCGGTATAGTTCCCTTGCAGACTAAAGCCATGGGGTTTGTTATTTGTTTATCATACAGAACAGTTATATACACTCTGTGGCAAAATACGGAAGTTCTTAATGTTAAAACAGGTGGTGCTTCAAATGATTAACAGAGAAGAGATTTTATTTCATTTGCTCAAAAGCTATTTAGTATGATTCCTTGGACGAGAGCCATGCAAATCGTGATGCTTGTACAGAAAACACAAACGACGCAGGTATTCCTTAGTTCCCGGGACTGTATTTAAACCAGATATTCCAATAGAGGGCAGGCAGGGCCAGCGGCACACAATTAGGAAACACCCTTAAAATTGAGGAAAGCAGTCTTCTGGGATTTGGCACCGTGGATATGTGGTGTTAACCGACGTTTCAGAGGAACGTATCGCCTCCATCTCCAGGGTAGAAGAAAAATATAAGAAATCTGCAAGCGAAGAGACCGTGAGAACCGGTAAAAGCAGACTGTGCACTATGTTACAAGCCAGAAGGTCGCTAGTTCAAGTCCCGATGAGGTCATTGGATTTTTTCAATTGACTTAATCCTTCCAGCCGCACTATGGCCCTGGGGTCGACTCAGCCTCTAACAGAAATGAGTACCAGGAATATTCTTGGGGACAAAGGGCGGCCGGCGCGTAAGGCTGACAATTTTGCCGCCATCTCTGAGCTGATTGTATAGAAAATGTGGGAACCTCAGTATCTCACAACTCTATGGGCCTCTATGGCCTGTTACAGGGATACTTTTACTTTTACTTTACTTAAGAACAATGGACCACTGTAGGTCGCGGTGCAAGGGCCGAGAAGGCCCACCCCTTATACATTCATTCATTCATTTACTTTATTTACTTACATTCAATTTAATATCCGGTAATTTAATTTCTTCTGCAAGTTAGAGGCGAGCAACACTTCATATTATACACGTACAAAGGAACGTCGTATGATGTGGTGCAGTTATGTACTAGGACCAAAGATTTCAATTGCTGTAAAGATCAGAGAGATAGGATGTTGGTTGCTGCATGTTCCCTCAAGGAATGTAAGAAAAAATATCCGACCAAAACAGCTGATCTGTGGAAAACTACGTATTAATTTGTACTCATACTGTGTGCATTCTTCTTGGCCCTAAATTAAAGGGGGATTTTAGAGATGTCGTTCTGTTCACTATTCTGACCTGCTAATCTCTCTTTATTTTGAAGAAAGAAAATGGAGGGGGGAAAGAGAAAGAGAGAGAGAGAGAGAGAGAAAGAAAGGAGAAGGCTTACAAGATCTTTCTAATTGTATATCTGTGTCTGTCTGCTTACCCCCCTCTAATTTTGAGGGCTTTTGAGGTTTACGAGATCACTTAGCTCTCTGTGTGTGTGTATATTTACTCACTCATGGAGCTGAGCCCTTCTTGAGAACCTGCCAATTGTGCAGCTACTCAAGAATTTCCCAGCATTTTATGGAAACCGAAGGTTCATTACCGTGTTCACAAGAGCCCTCCAGCGGTCCCTATCCTGAGCCAGATCAATCCAGTCCATACCATCCCAGCCTATCTCTCTGAGATTCTGTCTGTATGTCTGTATATACCCTACCAATTTTTGTTACGAGACTTATGAGATCATTTTGCTGTTTGTGTGCCCTCTCCCTGTTTTGTTGTTATTCTGTGCGGTCCCTTGTCTCAGCAAAGGAAAGTAAGCAATTGGTTCTTCCCGAAACTTCGTATTAAATCTGCTTTAAAGCTTTCACGGTGGTTTGTTATTGATATTGACTTTGTTCTGGGTTTTTACACCATGTGGATGTGGGCGATGTTGCCGATGTTTCGGCGGTACTTGCTGCTTCCATATTCAGTGTCGATGTGTGTAGGATGGATTTCTGAAGACAGAAGCAGCATTTGCCTCCGAATCGTCGGCAACATCACATCCACACAGTGTAACAACCCAAGAAGAGAATCAACATCATTAATTGGTTTTTGATAAGAGAAAACTGATACAATTTTTTTTTTTAAAGTTCAATTCGCCTTATTACAGACAATTCCAATATCCCTTCCATTATTCTTCCGTAGGTCTGTTGCATAACCTGGGCACGTCACGGTACATCTTAATACGGCCTGCAGACAAGGGGAGATCTAGCTGTGTGCTCCTGTGAGGCATATCTACTCATGTAAGATTTGAGGCTTTCACGGCGGTGACTATGAAGAAAGCAGTCTGCTTTTACCGGTTCTCACGGTCTCTTAGCTTGCAGATTTCTTATATTTTTTCTTCTACCCTGAAGATGGAGGCGATACGTTCCTCCGAAACGTCGGTTAACACCGCATATACACGGTGCCAAATCCCAGAAGACTGCTTTCTTCATATCTACTCATATTTGCGGCAAGAGCACCGCGTTAGCCCTTAGTAAACTCAGACTGTACTAACAAATGTTGAGGCACCACTACTCGTCTTTTGTTTCATGACGTCTGTTCTTGTAACGTGTATTTCCCCTTTGTTTTCGTACAATGACGATGTGCGTGGAACACGTCAGCTTCAGCGGCGCCTTTAAAAGGCATAGAATATTGCTCCTCTATTCACGCCCTACACCAACTGCGTCGCACGCTATGCGTTTGTTTGTTGTTTAATGATGCTGTCAGTATCGAAAATATTGTGCCGATGACAGGATGATTAATGAACATGAAGCAGTTGCTGGAATGGGAATTTTCAGGAAAGAACTGAGTACTCTGAGAAAGCACGTTCCAGTGCTACTCTGTGCAACACAAATCCAGCATGATGTGAACTGGGATCGAAACCGGGCCGCCGCTGTTGGAAGCCGGGCGATTAACTGCCTGCGCCATGTTATTGCCTACGAATTAGAAAAAATAAAAGGCAATGCTATCCCTGTAACAGGCCGTGGAAGCGCATAGGGTTGTGAGACGTCGAGGTTATCCATTTTCTAGACAGTCGGCTCACAGAGGGTGGTAAGGTTGTTAGCCTTACGCGCCGACCGCTCTTTATCCCCAGGAAGATTCCTGGTGCTCATTTCTGTCAGAGGCTGAGTCGACCCCAGGGCCATAGTTCTGCTGGAAGGATTAGGTAAATTGAAAAATTCAACCTCATCGGGACTCGAACCTGCGACCTTTCGGCCTCTATCATAATGCCTCAACAAACTACGCCACCGCGTGCCCACGTCCTCTGCCTAGGAACTGTATCACACAAAATTAATTATACTCGTACATGTAAATTAAAGTGCTTGATATTTTTGAAGCTTTCAAGAGCACTCGCAGAGAAAATTGAGTGCCTGTTTACTTCATATCCTTCCGTCTTCCATATCCTTTCTAGTTCTTTGTTAACCTAACATCCTAACATCCTAACATTCGATGCTGTATGGTCCAAGTAAGTTACTGAGGGCGCTGTTGAAATACGGACGATCGATGCCCAACCCACTTGTCATTTGTCTTTGCTCCCATCTCTTCCCTTCTGAGTTCCCGTAGATCATCTTCTGCATGATACGATATATTTTAAATTAAATATATTAAATAATATATAAATAATAGAAATAAAATATATAAAATTAAATATATTTTAAATTAAATAGGCCTCTGTGGTTCTAGTGGTCAGAGTTCTTGGTTCGAATCCCGGCACAAATAGCGTGGAGTGGTATGGACTGAATTCATTTGCAAGTGTCGTTCCGCGTAAGATGCGGAAATTTTGTGCGGCGAAGTATTTTGGAGAGTGTGTCCAAATTTATTGAATATAACCTTTCGTTTAGTTTCAAATCTCTGTTTTACAATGTATGATCGGACTCAGTTAAAAATGTTTGAAGATAATTAGAAGAAGAAGCTTCTGAAACGCCCTAAAATAGGGAGAGCGGAGGCAGTCTGTGATTCAGGGGAAAATGATAGTGCTTTTTCAAGATGAAACACCGTCAGACTTGGTTTTCCGAGAAATTCTGACTGGGAAAAACTGAACACTTAAGTTATTCGATGGATGAAACAAAGATAATTTTTAGTATCGATTTTCTTGTCCTTGCAGAGCAGCAGATTTGGAATCCCCAGATAGCGATTTTATATACAGAGTGTCCCAGGAGGAATGTGCCAGACTTAGGGAGGTTGTTCCCTATGTTAAAGTATGCCGATATAACCCAAAACACCTATGTCCAAAGTTGAACGGTTACGGAGATAATGGCCAGAGAAGTGTGAAACTTTGACAGGTGTTACACACTTGTTGATTACAAAATACATATTAAAACTGGCAGGAATATGTGGTTTCTGTAATGTTAATAATGTACGTAACATCAAACTAACTTGTGAATGACATGAAGCCATTAAATTGAACTACAAAAAAACTCGCACTCCATATCATAGTTGTCTTTAGGGTTCCAAGCACTATGCATGACACATGAATGGCAAGCACTGACGTAACAAGGCTGACTGCGCATTCTGGTATAAGCCGACTACATAACTACTAAAATACAATACCTGCTTTATAGTAATTGTTCAAAGTGTCCCCCGCCAGCTACAATGCAGTTTTCGGCACGCATCATGAGGGATTGGGTAGCAGAAGCAATGTTGCCTGGATGGTGATGTATGTGTTCTGCCGCTGCAAAAATACGATCCCGCAGTGCTTCTCGTGAATCGACCTTAGTTTCGTAGACTAACGTCTTCATGTGGCCTCAGAGGTAATAATCTAGAGGCGTAAGATCTGGCGACCTTGGTGGCCAGATTATACGGCGATATATGCAACCACCGCTGTGAGAGCTACAGATCTTACAATGTTTTTATCAGAGACCCTAGTTTGTTTTACGGTAGCTATAAAAGACCAAATAAAATTAATATTCATTTTCGAAAATCTGGGACATGCGCTAGCATAGTTGGTCGAAGTAGTATTCTACAAGCCGTAGATCGCGGGTTCGATTCCAGATAAGGTCATGGGAAGCCGTACTATGGCCCTGGGGTCGACTCAGCCTCAGGCAGAAATGAGTAACAGGAATTTTCCTGGGGGGTAAAAGCGGCCGGCGCGTAAGGCTGACAACCTTACCCCCATCTATGAACCCAATTTATAGAAGATGTGGAAGTCTCGAGTCTCACAAACCTATGGGCCTCCACGGCCTGTTACAAGGATAGCTTTACCTTCATTATTATTATTATTGGAGAGGGTGGGTTTCCCCATGCACCGCGACTAATAGTCTATTGTACGTCCCCCTTTGATATTCTACCAGTGCCATATCCTACCGGTACTGGTGCGTGCTATCAGCCCCGTTCAGCCAACGAGGTCGGCCCTCGGTACCTGATATTTCCCCTCTTCTACCAGAGGCACTGGAAGCTACTTGGGCGGGAAACTTTTTGCCTAATTTTGCTCAGAAGTCTCCTAGAGACATGAGGATCTTTTACGTGCCGTAAATGTACGACACGGGGCTCACGGCTTAAAAGTCCCTTCCCTGAATTTTTCCGTCCTTAAAAATTCGACGACCTCCACCGGGTTTGAACCCGCGTACCTTGAGTCATGAGGTGGGAACGTTACCTCTAGACTACGGAGGCCGCTTTAGCTTTACCTTTAACTTACCTTTCGAGAATCTGGATTTAAAAAGGACTGCTCACCGTTCAGTTTGTTCGATTGTTTCTAAGCTCGTTTCTTCTTTACATTCTAGGCATGCTTTTATTTGTATGCTCACATTATACGTGAAAAGTCAGTAGTTCTGAAATGAGAATATATCATCCTGTCTCTATTAAAAACTTATGTGATGGTGATGGTAGCGTGTTCAGGCTAGCGGCCACTGGTAGACATACCCACGTCAAAACATTGCTCCTAGCTTTGCCAGCCGACGCCTTCGGTAACGTAGAATGGGAGTAGAATCTGTAGAACATATCTGAGAACTCATTCAAAACTGTCCTGCTTATAACATCTCGACACGGACCGCACAGAAAACACAGTTCCTTTGTTGATGTTTACAGGTTGTTGCCTAGTAACGGCCATTGTCTAGTTGTTTGTTTCTCAGTAGTTGCCTACCAACAGGTCTACGTGCCACAATATGTTTTCCCTGAATACATCAACACCATCCGCCCGTTTGTTTGCACCAATAACTTTTTCGATTCTCAGTTTCCGCATTTAGACTCGAATTTAAAATACTGAGCTGTTCGTGTTGATGCCTCTACGGAGGGAGCATGTGTCTTAGTTCTCTGGTAAATGGGAAAAAATAGGACCTTGAACTGCTGCAATATTCTGTAGTGACGTCAACATCGGATAATCATCTGTAACATTTCTATTCATGAGGCCACAATGTTGCATTCTCTAAGAAGGCCGAGTATTGCCGCTTTAGTTCAGATATTTTAAACCTGATTTAATTAATGTTCAGTAAATTGTAAACAATTACCATTATTAAATCGAAAAGGTACTCCCAGATGCCAACTCAGTACTTCATACAATGACGCAGTAAATACAGCAAGAACCGGTTACATAGTTATCTTTTTTTTATAATATTGCTAGTGGGGTGGGATCAAGTCCCTTGTACTGCGGCCACTTCTGGCCAATTGTACCAGCCCCAGATGATAGGTGAGGGTGATTGTGGAGCAATTGTTGGAATGAAGCTTGGCAGGGGAGACCGAAGTACTCGGAGAAAACCTGCCCCAGCGCCACTTTGACCACAAAAATCCCACTTGACCAGACCCGGGATCGAATCCGGGCCGCCGTGGTGGGTACATAGTTATCTTAGTCGAGTTTCTTGCAAATGCGGAAATGTAAACAGTCTGAAGTAATGCGAGTATATTGAGTAGAGCGTCAGGGCTGTAAGGTAATTATTTCAGATTACGACCTAGCATAGATTGTCATGTAGAGGTGGTCCCTGGTTCTTGTCAGTCTCTCCAGGACAGTACCGGTGTAATACTGTAAATACAAATGTAGATCTTTTTTTTTTTGAATTGTTTCATTTTTGGTCCGTTACACTATCAATCACAAAGTTAATAGAAAGTCCGTCGAGTGTAACAATGTTTTTAGGTCACTTCTTTATCACTTTTGCCTTACATGTTTCGGTTTAAAAAAACCATCATCAGAGGCACATATTACAAACACATGAAAACACTGGCGTTGTTTAAATGTACACAGTATATATGCTGCGTGGACGCTGCTACAAATGTCGATGTGTAAAAGCACAACACTTGCTAGGAATATTGAATGCACGTTCAACTCTCGCATTCCATCCGAAATTGCCCTCAAATTAAAACGTCAATGTTAAAATATTTAAAAGTTTAAAACATTTGAAGTAAAATGTTAGGCTCCTCCTTGTTAATTCATCCCGATGATGGGAGATGTCAGCTTGAGGTTGTATAGGCTTATGGTCAGATGTTTCCTATGCGTTGTGTGTTGTGTGTGTGATGTTTTAATTTGAGGGCAATTTCGGATGGAATGCGAGAGTTGAACGTGTAAACCGACGTTTCGGAGGACCGCAGCGCCTCAGTAATTGTTTAGTGAAGATTGTGCATGACATTTCAAGTTTATATACAAGAGTTTTGTGAAAGAACTATTTCGGATTTGGGACCAATATTTTTGTAAAGCCCTTCACCGTTCATAATATAAATTATTTGTATGTTAGTATCTTGCGTTGTTGTTGCCCTCTGAGTACTGATAATGTTCTGCTGTGGATATGTGAAGTGCAGTACATTATATGAAGGATCACGATATTGTGCGAGCCTCGACGCGTCATTTGATGACGTACAGGAGAGGAAAGGAATACGCGAGAAAGTAAGGAAAGTTTCTGGAACGAAAATTTATATAAAAGTTGACAAGACTTCCTTTTACATTCTCAAATGTTGTTACAGTTACCGATTTTAACATTAAGGATTTTTGTAACAATAGTAACTTTATAATGATCGAGATTGGGGGGGGAGGGTTAGGTCATAGGAAAATTAGGCTATAGCGTAGGGCCCCGCCACTTACGGGACCTCCCGCTAAGGGGCACGTGACTTTTCTGACATGAGAGGGCGGAAGTGCCTTGAGGCTTTTAGATTCAACATAGTCTGTTTTGCGCGTCCTGTATTCGTTGGTTGTAATAAGTGATGAAGCGTTTAACACACATCCCTCCCCCCCGCCAAAATTTCCAGTGCCATGATACCCCGTACTGAACATTGGCCCAGGGTCCTGCAAGCTCTTAAACCGCCTCTAGTAATGGTAGTAACGAAAAATTAATCACTCTACCGGCTTTTTTACGCTTATGATTGTGACTTTAGATTACAAAGGTGCAAATAAATCACGAGGAAACTGTGTGCATTCATCTACCGATTGCTCATTTCGAATCTTATTTCCTATTGTCGTGCTTCAACATTCTTTATATATTTTTGAAAATACAGAATGACAGTTAAAATCTGTTAAAGATAAGTTATATAAAACCTTCGTAGAAGAAATGTTGATTTTTTGGCGCGAAAGCTCCACAATTTAGCAGTCCTCTTAACTTGGATTGAGGTTTTGTTGGATGCGATGCCGCATAATTCGGTATGAATGTACCAAGTTTTCAGAGGAACCTGTTACTTACGTCTTCTGAGTAGAATTTATCTACCCTGAAGATGGAGGGAACAGTTTCCTCCGAAGCGTTAGTCCCTATCTACCGAACACAATTTAGAAGACGTGAGAATGTAATAAATTCATTATAGGGCAATAGGCCCCAAATCTAATTCAGGCAATTCTGTATATACTAGTATCCTTTTTTCATTATACAGTGAGATCTCGGTAATCCAAACTGACTTACAGTGCTACAAAATAAATAAACAAATAATTAAAAATAAAACGTCACATCCAATAATTAAAAAAATAACTACGTGTATTTTCCTTCCTTGCAAAACAAATGAATTCTTGTGAAACGTGACATGTGTTAATGGACCTGTCTCTGCAGGTGATGAAAGATGTATACCGGTTATTTTTCGCTTGTAGACTCAACCTCTAACAGAAATGAGTACCAGGAATTAATGAAATAATTTTCCTGGGTAGTAAAGCGCGGCCGGCGCGTAAGGCTGACAACCTTAGCGCCATCTTTGAGCCGATTGTCTAGATAATGTGGCACCCTCAACGTCTCACAACCCTACGGGCCTTCACGGCCTGTTACAGGGATAGCTTTACTTTTTACTTTTTGTAGCCGAACGTCAGCCGATTCTGGTCGTTGCTTATGTATGAACTGTACCTTTAGATCCTTTGGAGAAATAATTTTACTGACATTCGATGTTTTTATCTGAAATCCAATAATCCGAATGATTCGACAGTCTGACACACACCAGTGCTTTAATTAGTTCAGGCTATGAAAGTTGCATTGCATTTTTTCGCTGTTCAGCAAAACATCCCTTTCAACATTTATATTGCTTAAATTTATGTTTCTCTTATTACTGGAGTAAAATAAGAGAGATTCAAGATACAATTAAGCCATCTTAGAAGGTATTGTAACGTGTCTGGAAGAAATGGCCGCCATGATAGACAACTGGGGGAAAGGGAGCCACAAAGAGTTAGCGGCCAAAAACGACATAAGGACAGCCAGCCGGACGCTCAGGAAGGTCATCGGGTTAAAAATTGTGAAGTTAGCAGTGGGACTTTCCAGCAAGTTACCGAAAACGAGACACTGGACACTGTGGAGGGGTCAACCCCCTCCCAAACGGAAGAAAGGAAACGGCCCGTATGGGAGGAACCGGTAACGTAGAAGTACCGGCCTCCCCTGTAAGAATGAAAGTGATGAGTGAATGTGATACAACGGATCAACAAATTCTGGACCACGGGAGTGCTCGGGGGCGAGCACCACTGAAGAGAGGGGCGGATGCGGCTGGACGAACAGCGCACAAAGATGCCAGCAGAGCAGCAAAGCCGAATGAAGACGTTGCCAGCAAAACACGGCGGAATCGAAACCGAGGGAGAACCTTTAGGCTGTTCCGGGACGAACAACCTTTAGAAGGGAGCAATGTAACGTGTCTGGAATCCAGAAGAGTCACTTCTATGGAAACGCTAGAATAGACCGTTGCATAGGAAACAACAATCGCTCTATTGTAGTTCTAACAAGAGTCTCCACGGTTATAACAAAGGGTTCGCTTGCATAGCAGCGACCGAGGTTATAAAACGGGGTTGAATGCATTCGCACAGTTAGTCTGGATCCAACCGCCGAAGAAGAGAGTCTCGGATTAGTCGCCAAAGAAGTTAGTCTGGATCCAACCGCTGAAGAAGACAGTCCAGTATCACCGAGATATTGTGAGCAGTAATTGTAACACTGCAAGAGCTAATGGTTGTAAAGTGTGTAAGGTGAGCGAGCGGAATAAATTCGCTGTATCAAATACCACGGCGTAAACTTATTTGTAGCCTGACACACAAAACACGCTACAGTATTAAATAGAAAATAAGTTAAATTGCAGGTTTATTTGACTTTCAGTCTGTCACATGATTCGAGATGTAACTTGCACAAATGTGGTTAGTTCCTATTCTAAGATGCTCCGAGACATTCAGAGCTATAGGCGTACAATATATTTGTCACTCGCTATACCGTTCTTAATAATAAAACTCCGTGATTTTAGTCCGCAAGCGAACTGTACCGACCGAGCGACCGCCGCTTGTCGGCGAAGTTTAATGCCAACTTTTGCGGATAGAAGGTGTCGCGTGGTCAGCGCAACGAATCCCCATGGCCATTAATTTCGGTTTTCTAGACCGGAGTCGCTATTTCCTTGAAATTGCTCCTCAATTATCATCACGAGGCTGAGTGGACCCCGTTCCAGACCCACTACTTGTCAGAAAGAAATCTGGTAGCGCCGGGAATCGAACCCGGACTTCTGGATCTGTAGCCAGGAACCCTGACCACTAGACCATAGAGGCGGTCCCCGTTCTTAATAATAACGCGCTGAAATATTTTAATAAGAACTCAGTGAAGAGATGCAGTTGACATAAGCAGCGCCACTGTGAAATTTTTATGAAGCTTTACTTTATAAAAGAAAGTGAGAGACAGACTCAACTAACCCGTACGGCGTTCTAGTTTACTGTTGCTCCCAAACATTTTACAAATCAGCAACCTTAATTCTGTAAAACAATTAAAAGCGTTAGAAAAGGTTTAAAAACTTACGTAAAAGTCTTCATTTAAGATTCTAATCCTTATCCCAGACATCAATTCCAAGTCTCTTAGCTGAGGAAACGCTTTCATACAGACATGTTTTGTGACGGTCCAAACCTGTTACAGTTCTCCGCGGACGTTGTTTCTTTCTGTAGTCATTTCGGAAGGGTGACTGATTTATTGGCGAGAATGATTTAGTAGCGAGTTATAATTTTTCCTCGTATTTGGACATAAAAAACAACTTTGTTTTAGTTTTCATTCAGTTTGAATGTGCATAAAATGACAAGGTCACCATGGCAGGCATGTCTGTAGTTTTCTGGAGGCGTAAATTTTGTTTCTTTGACGTGCGTCGCTGTCATAAATTGTCTTCAGGAGGGTCTAGCTGTACGCTAAACAGAAAAATGCAACCGCTTTCAAATGTGGGGTTCCGAGTTCTATATTTTTGGAAGTGCTTTATTCTCAGAAGTCGTTATGTGATTGGATTGTACTGATTGCATGATGACTTTGGTTAGTTACGACGAATTCTTATCTGAGCGAGATGTCAATTGAGATCATTGGGGATGAAGCGACGCTCCTGCAAGATACCAGTTTTGGGGGACAGGGCGTCTTATATTAATCGGAGTCAGAAGTGATTGGGCCGCACTCCTCAGGTTAGTCTAAAGCAAGCATGTCAAACTCAACTTGTACAGAGGGCCACCTCAGCCCTATAAATAATAGTCCAGGGCCGCACTTCAAAATAGAAATATACATTAGATTTTGATACAAGGAAATTTAATTCTATTTATTATTTAGGAATAATTTCAGTATAATTACCTAAAGTGGAACACTTATATTTTTCCCACAAATCAAACATGTAATTTTACCTTCTATTTCACAACAGAAATAAGCGATTTCCCATTTTTCATGAAAAACACGGCGCTCACTTTCAGTAGTTATTTTTTTGCTACTTGAATTTTTTGAAAGCGACATTGCCCATTAAAAGTTACTGTACATATACAAGAAACCTCGTAGTTGATAATTTAATGTTTAATTATAACCTTTATTTCATCACAATGTAACATCAGCACCTGTCGCTGTGTGAAAATGAACTGACTGACAGTGTACAAGAGACTGCCGGACTAGTAGGAAGGTGTATCTTGTCTCAATGGTCATAAACGTGAAAGTTTGCTAGCAGCCCATTAGACAATGGCTGGGGGTTGCAAGCTAGTTTTGAAGGTAGAAATCTCTTGCACTTGTCTATCAGTTACCACCCTCCTTGCAATCTTACTACGCCTCCAAAAGGGATTCTTGGAAATACTTGGGGTGGTGAGGCTGTACGGATTTTAGTGCATTAACCTTCTGAAATAAAATAGTTTGTCCTTCACGAAATTTACAAACCGTTAGTTGGACAAACCCTCCTGCAATTCTCAGAATCACTTTTTCTGCAGCCTGCTAATTTATGTCTGCGTGAGACTTCTTGTCTTCCGGTCTGCTGGAAAATTGTCTTTACAAAAAATATTTCCATTAAAATTTTAATATTGATTTTAATATCAATTAGCTCTAAAAGTTGAGGGTCCGCACTTTGTGGCTATGGGGGCCGCATGTTTGACACGGCTGGTCTAAAGTAATCAGCCCTTCGTTTTGGAACGTTATATTTTGTTGATATTAAAGGACCATGTTACTCTTTGCTTTCGCGAAGGAAGTTGTAATATTTCGATTTTAAATAAATAAGCAGTTTATGGACAGTGGAAGAAGTTGTGCTGTTGATTTGTAGCAGTTATTGCCGTAACAAACCTGAGAAGTTCTCAGCGATCTACCGGAGCCGGTATATGAGTACAAAGAAAGGAAAGGGGACGGTTACAGTTTATATCAGCATCGTCCGCGTCATTTGCATTCGCTTCTTAAATTTAATCCTGTGTTCAGTATTGCATTCATATTCAGTAAAATTGTCACACACAGCTAATTACATTTTTGGAATTACGTCATGTAAGGACGTGAGATTTAAAGTGATGAGAAGTGTGTGTCATGTATACAGTTGATTCACAGAAAAAGATTCGTAATATTAAAAAAATACATGATTATACACAAGCTTAAGTGCTTTAAATGCACACGGTATTGCCAAAGATCATACCAGTTGTCTTTTTGGTTGCTCGAAAGGAAACTGATGAATTTACTTGTCTGACACATGAAACAGTCATTCATTGCGGTATTTAGGATGGAAAGTAAGAAATTATCCGCACTTTCGACATAACACATCTTTAGATTTGTCACACTGCCTTCTGCGCATGCAGGCTTAGAGCTGGTACTACTGTGGTCACGTGATCGAAGTTTGACCTTGATCGCGTCATTTTTCTTGATGCTGTGACAGTGTAAACATGGCCGCTCCACTAGCAGTGTGCACCAAGGAGGAACAAAGAGCAGTGATCCGATTTTTCTGGTCGGAAGGTGTGTCAGGGGCTGAAACTCATCGGAGGCTTTACAATAGGGGACAGTGCTCTACCGCGTAGAAGTGTGTATGAGTGGCTCGGGAAGTTTAAAAGTGGCCGGACAAGCGTGACGCCCGTCAACCTCCACCACTGACGAGAAGATTCAGCAAGCTCGAGAGATGGTACTGGCGAACCGGCAAGTTACATCGATGAAGTAGCCTGTTCCCTGCAGATTAGTCATGGTTCTGCCTAGCAAATCATTCACGACGAGCTCGGCTTCCATAAAGTCTGTACGAGATGGGTGCCAAGAGAGCTCACCGCAGAGCACAAGCGTGTTGAGATATGCCAATGCTTACTCAACTGCTACGATATTGAAGGCAAAGAATTTTTGACCAGAATATTCACAGGAGACGAAACGTGGGTCCATCACTATGAGCCAGAATCCAAAAGCCAGAGTATGGCATGGAAACACATGGGATCGCCAACGAAAAAGAAATTCGAGACTCAATCTTCCACGGGAAAGGTGATGCTAACTGTTTTTTGGACCCAAAAGGGCCTACACTGGAAGACTACGTGGAAAAAGAGTGTACGATCAACAGTTCAAGATACAGTGATTTGTTGGCCAACAATCTGAAGCCAGCAATTCGTACCACACCCCGAGGTCTATTGTTGAAGAAAGTGTTGTTGTTGCATGGCAATGCACACCCACACATAGCCGCCCAGACCGTTAAAACCGTTAATCATTTGGGTTTCGAGGTGCTGGAACACCCAGATCTCGCCCCTTCCGACTATCATCTCTTTGGACCGCTCAAAGATGCTTTACGGGGTCGTTGATTTTCTACGGACAAAGAAGCGGTGCATAAATGGTTGCGCGACCAACAGAAACCCCTCTGCTTGGAGGGAATACGCAAGCTTTTGGACCGCTGGACCAAGTGCATCGGAAAGAAGGAGCTATTTAGAAAAATGACATACTTGTTCAACCCCCACTTTTGTGTATATAAATTGGGAAAACAAGAGTGCGAATAATTTTTTTACTTTCCTACGTATATGTAACATCTTACACTCGAGTCATTAAAACTCATATTCCGAAGTCAATATAAAAACCACCGCCATTTATAAAGCACGTAATTCTATGTATTGTGTAAGGAGCGCACTAGAATGCGGTATTCTCTGGACTGAAATATTCCTGGCTTGGTTCATAACAAGCGTTTCGCAATCCTTCATCTTCTAACTTGCATTTCATAATCTTCCGATTTAGTTTCTCTGCGTGATAATACCATTTTTCTTCCCACCCAGAAGAAATTTGGTTGCCAAAAATAATTTTCTATTTGTAAGAGAGATTTTCCATTGCTTTCAGGCAAGAAAAGATACATGATAAAAGTTCCAACTGCTGTTGTAACACCAAAAAGACCAAACACACCGTGTACCTCCAGTAAGTCACAAAGCCATGGAAAGATCTTAGTGGTAACAAAAAATCCCAGATATGTACCGGCGAGGATGTATCCTCCAACAGAACCTCGGATTTTAGCTGGTAGGAGTTCTCCCATTGCAATTCCTGGCATAGAGAAGTAACCACATGTATTTGAGGCTACATAAACCAGTATACTTGCAATAATAACCGGTTTACACGCAGGAAATTCGTAGTCTGTAATATTGATCCTGTTCTTCAGGTATAAGAAGGTACCAGCAGAAAAGGCTGACAGCGTCTGCAGCAATCCTGCTAGTATTAAAAGTGGTCGGCGTCCCATACACATGAGCAGGAAGCACATGACAATCGCGAAGAACACTCTGGCTGCACCGGTGAGAACTGCGGCCAGGAACCTATCAAGTCCCAAGCCTTCGCTTTTCCCCGCTTGTGTGATTATATCGACAGCGTAGAATATTACGAGATATGTCCCAGAAATGACCTGAATCAAGTAGAAGAGACTGACGATGATGACTGGCTTGAGGTTGTGAGGTTTAGAGAGGTCCTGACAGCAGCTGCTGATGGATTTGGTTGTAAGTTCTCCGCCATTCTTCATCAGACCTTCCACTTTCTCTGGTCGGTATCTTGATACCAGCTGCTGCAGCTCACGTTTTGCCTATCAACACAGCCAGTTAAATATTACTGAGTTGAGAAGAGCTGTTACAATTATATTAGATTTATTTTTTCTCATGAAAGATCGCTGTTAGAACTCGATTACAATGTGATGGTACATGTGTAGATGATAATTTTCGTCTATTGGCGGAACGGACGGGTCCATATTCTCTTATACCAGATACAAGGTGTAAGTAAAGCGAACTGTCTCTGTGCTTAAATCATTAGGCATTACGCCATGAAGGAGTACAGGGTAGTGGACGTATAGATCCATATTTTCTGGACCTCTGCATTATCTGAAGGTGAGTGGTCAGCTTCACGCCCCTGCCGCTTTAACGGCGAGGAAAGAGCCCCCGGTACCCATTGGATAGGAGATTTGGTGGACCCCACAGCCGGTCTGGACAACGTGGAGAAGAGAAAATTCTTGACCTTACCGGGACTCGAACTCCGACCCTTCGATCGTTCAGCCCGCAGCTGATCGCTATACGGACTACAGTATTCAGACTTTCGATACAAAGGGTAGGCAGTTAAATTCGCTGCTTGCAGCTGGTTTCTGCAATGGAGTGACTCGTAACTGGCTTGTTCACTGGGCTGTTCTGTTTCCCCTTCACTTCCCCTCTTTCGCGCAGGTTTATGCCATCACATTGTAATCGAATTCTAATATTGCTTTACAAATGAAATAGTATAGTGAAATGTCAGCTTCCCAGGTACCTCCAGGACATGAAACGTTGACATATTCACTTTTCCAACTAACTGATTCAGTTATATTACCGTATTTACGCATGTATAGGCCGCGTGCGTGTATAGGCCGCAGCACAATTTTCAGACAGAAATTATAGAAAAAATAATTTTCTTGGAATATTATTTCAGGAGTATTACACCCTGTATTACTAATTATGAATATAATTTTTTTTAAATGAAGTGTGATTTCGAATATTTCGAATATAAGCCGCACCCCAGTTTTCCTCTTGAATTTTTGGCAAAAAATGTGCGGCCTATACATGCGTAAATACGGTATTATAGGTTGATTTGATATTTAGCAAATGGTTTATTAGCTAACATTTTCACTAAACGAGACCAGAATTTCTGGAGTCAGTTTACTTTGTTTGCTTACCATTAAAACTTTCCAGCTGCCTGATGCACTGTATTGCATATTGTGACATGACGCCTGAAAGCCGGAACAGTGAGGTCAGAGAATACGGCCATTGCTAGGTAACGTTTGGCTAAACACTTTCCTAGTGTTACGCTGTCAACAAATACAGGTCCGTTGCTGGGCAGCGGATTTGTTTACCACGGCATTGCAGGCGTAGCCAGCACAACGCAGTAATAGGGGAAGCGGGTCGAATACTTCCACCGTAGGCCTGGGAGCCGTAGGAGGCGACGAAAAGGAAGTCTCGAATTTGAGACAGTAAAATAAGGTCGCGAGGCCCACTGGAATCGGACCCGAGAATAACGGCCCTGGGGAAGGCCAACAGCAATTGTAAACTACAGACCCGGCCACTCGTCAGAGAGAACGCCCCAATCAACAAACCCACAACTGTCTTACAGTAATAAACGTCTGGTCGTAAGCCCCAAATGGGTGTTTCATTCCAAGACAGACAGGTTAACTGACCGTCGGTCGTAACATAAGACTCAAGACTGAAACGATCTATGTGTGAGTCAGTCCCAGTTGAAAAGCCTCGAGTCGAGAACACGAAGCCGTCATGGAAAGAGTTGCGATGATTCAGCTGTGAAGTCTTAACAGACATTGAAGACTTTATGTGCTATAGAAAGTAAAGTGAAGCTATCCCTGTAACAGGCCGTGAAGGCCCATAGGGTTGTGAGACGTTTAGGGTCCCACATTATCTAGACAATCGGCTCAAAGATGGCGGTAAGGTTGTCAGCCTTACGCGCCAGCCGCTCTTCATGTGCTATAGTCACAGTAATCTTGAGAGTGTTAATAATTGTCTGTAGTTAAGACTTATGTGTCCAATAAATCGATTCACCAATTCAAACCCCTTCTACAAGTCACTAATACACGTGACAGTATTTTATGGGATAGAATTTTCTACCTGCCAGTTGTCGTACATATCAACAAAAATTCGCAGTATAGCCATGTTTGTAACTGTTAAAACATTACAAATTTTTGTACTATATTTTCAGGTACGTTATTGTCGTCCGAACTATCGAATTTATAGTTATGATAGTTGATCAAGTATTGATCTCAAACTGAACTGAAATATGGACTTTTTACGGTCGCCTTATCGTTAACAAACGTAAAGTTTTCTGACTTTCACCAAACAACATTCAGAAAGACATGTTAAGTGCTGTTAGTGTTAAGGTTACCATTTTTTTACAGTAGGACATTTTTTCAGGAAATAAAAAACATTCGACTTAAGTTGTATGTAATATGGACTTGACATTGAACTTACATGTTATGTACGAAAAATTATTATATTTAAAGATTCAGTAATTTACGGTCGTGAATACCTATGCTTGGACACTTAGTTGGTTCTCAACCATAGAGAAACGTCCACGCAGAGAATTCTTAAGTTGATATAAATCACTCTTCCTTACGATTTTAATACTAAAGAATCTAATTCTAACTACTATTATTTAACTATTTTGACGGCACGAATGTTAATAGGTTCATTTATGTACGTGTACTTCATTCGAAGAATGTTTCTGTTCACAACAGCCGTTTTATCCAGGAGATCTGTTCGATTACTACGGAGGGCTATCCTATAGTGGATTATTTGTCAACAAATGCAGAATGTGAAATGCTTTACATTTTGACTATCCATTGTCAGAGTGAGAATATGTGTATATTGGAGTTTGGTGTTAACTGTGTCAATCTAATTCTATTCTTCTTCTTTACCCCACACACGGCCCTGACCTTTTAGGCCCGTACTTTCGGAATTTAGTTTTTATTTGGAGTTTCGGCGAGAGACCGCGAGAGAAACATGCACCAGTCTTATATCGCGTGATGTTGCATCCTCTTTGTGGTATTTACGGATGTAAAAGGAGAGGTTGCTCCGGCACACAAATAAATATTTTTATTATTTCAGTTGCAAAATTTTTCGTCCCAAATAGGCCATCGTTTGATGGTACGTAGATTTATTTATAGAATCCGTCATCAGTTGTGTACTTCTCACATATCGCATGGCGCGTGTAAAATAATAGAAAAGCTTGTTCGTGTGACAGAAACACCTCTCCGCTATTCTGACATAAAGTTAACATATCATACATGCTTTCAGCGTGTTATCACTGAGGAAAGGTTGAGGCGTGACACATGCTTTGAAATTTGTGGTAATTTCAGATAGGACACGTGTTAGTTTTTGTAGCTGTAGTTGGTTGAGGCACTGTGCTACAAAGGGGGCACGCGATAGCATAGTTGGTTGAGGCACTATGCTACAAGCCGGAAGGTTACGGGCTCGAGGCCCGATGAGGTGGATTTTTCCATTTACCTAATCCTTTCAGCCACACTATGGCCCTGGGATCTACTCAGCCTCTAACAGAAATGAGTACCAGGAATATTCTTGGGGGTAAAGGGCGGCCGGGCACGTAAGACTGACAACCTTACCGCAATCTGTGAGCCGATTATCTAGATAAAGTGGGACCCTCAACGTCTCACAACCCTATGGGCCTCCACAGCCTATTACAAGGATAACTTTACTTTTACCTTTTTACTGTGGTATAAGTCGGAAGGTCACGGGTTCGAATCCCGATGATGTCATTGGATTTTTAAATTTAACTAATCGTTCCAACCGCACTATAACCTTGGGGTCGAGTCAGCGTCTAACAGAAATGAATACCATGAATGTTCCTCGTGGTAAAGGGCGGCCGGCGCATAAGGCTGACAACCTTACCGCTATCTCTGAGCCGACTGTCTAGAAAATGTGGGATCCTCAACATCTCACAATCCTATGGAGCCTCCACGGCCTGTTACAGGGGTAGCTTCAGTTACCCCTTATTTCTCAGAGCACTTTCTAAGTAATTTTCCTGGGGAGTAAAGCGCGGCCGGCGCGTAAGGCTGACAACCTCACCGCCATCTTTGAGCCGACTGTCTAGATAATGTGGGACCCTCAACGTCTCACAACCCTATGAGCCAGGAATAAATAAGTTATATATGTCCTATGAGCCTTCATGACCTGTTACAGGGATAGCTTTACTTTTTTACTTTACTTTCTTTCTAAATCATGCCACTATGGCTGCTTTCCGTACTTCAGTGATTCACCGTCTGGGGGCAATAGCCCACATGTCCACTGGCATCTTCTCACCTGTATTCCCCCTCCACGAAGCCACCTCAAGGCTTTCTCTGCTTCCTCGATCTTGTTGTGTCTGACGAGCCACACAGGACTTTCTGGAAGCAGGACGAATGCCACGAAAGACAACAGTGGCAATACTGCGCTGATTCCGGACACTACATTCCACTCCATGAAGGCTCCCAAAATGTAGACCAGCAGGATCCCTATAGAATGGCTCAGGAAGTTTGTGCCTGTCAGAATGCCCCTGATTCGGGGCTCAGATATCTCACCCACCAGCACCTGGAACACGCGCAAGTCAACATTCAGTACCTACCCGGAGGTAAAGCGGCCGAGGCTTGAAGCTGACTATACGCTGTAATACCAGTCCTCATACACATTAATGGCGTAGTGCTTAATTAGTTAAGCGCGAGGACAGATTTAACATTTCTTTAACAATTCATTAAAATACGACCCCGATCAAAGCGAAAATATGAAATTGTATGTCTTGATGCATCTTTGAAAAGATGGAGTACAACAGCTTTATCAGCTACTGATTATTTTGTGAACTGTTATTACAGTTAACAACTGTTAACTGTCAACAATAACAACTGTTTTAGCCTTCTTGGATATCTACAGTAAATGCAATTAAGTTATAGTACTATTATTTAACCGTCATAGGTTAGTACAAACAGAACCACAGATATGGACACAGCCGCTATCTAATAGTAAGAAAACTGGTTACCATGTACAGAACACAATACAAAATACACAGTAAATTTGTCACGGTCGCTCACGGTGGAAGGAGGGGTAGAAGGAAAAGAGAACATACACCACTTTCATGCGGAAAACCGCCATGTAATATGGGACATAATAATTAAAATAGAAGACAGACTCCTAGAAACCCACCCGACTCTACGACACATCATCATAGATTATCAAATTTTAATTTAATTTTAACTTTTAACTTCTAAATGAGTTATAACATTTTACATTTTAACACTAATATTCAAAAGTAATGAAACACAAGAATCGTAAAGAAATTTGTGTATATGACCACAAATATGGACCCACATTAGAAATACAATTCAATACGAGTTGTACATTTTATGAACATTGCCTGATGATGATCCAGCTGGATCGAAACATGTAGTAATGTGCATAGTAAACGAAAACTAATACGGTAATATTGGTTTATTTATTACGAATTTGTTATGTTGACGGTTATGTAGTAATACACAACAGGATACAAACAATAGAGAAGGCAATCAAGTTATTCTTGAGGTGTATGAGCCTCTGTGTACCATACTGTCGCTTTATGTTGGTGATATTCCAAGTACCAGTCGCGGTTTACCGAGCGGCGAAAAGAATATCTGTATCATAAAAATATTAACCTTGCTACAATCTCGTCGTAAATTCGTGTACCCCGTCCCTTAATTTAATAATGTTTCATGTCTGTTCCGATCTTGTAATATCGTGTTTTGTAAAGGAATTGTTTTACTCATTCTGGGTTTGATATGAGAAATAATTAATACGAATTAAATTGATTTAAAGATAGTCTCTGTGTGGTCAGAGTTCCTGGCTACAGATCCTGAGCTCCGAGTTAGATTCCCGGCGCTACCAGATTTCCTGAGAAGTAGTGGGTGTGGAACGGGGTCCCCTCAGCCTCGTGATGATAACTGAGGAGCTACTATTTCAAGGAAAAAGCGGCTCCGTTCTAGATAACCGAAGTTAACGGTCGTGGGGATTCGTTGCGCTGACTACGCGACACCCTCTATCCGCAAAAGTTGGCACTAATTTCGCCGACAAGCGGCGGTCGCTCGGTCGGTATAGTTCGCTTGCAGACTAAAATCACGGGAGTAAATGTAATTTAAAGCATCTGGTGTACCTATAGAGTTTATTATAGAGGTGCCTACATATGTACGCATATATATTAACTATGTTTATTCGTAGTTAAATTCCTGCGGAATACTGAACATTGAATAAACATAGAGGAGTGTACCTTTGTTACCGCGTCTCGCTGACGGAATTCCGGACTTTCTTAATTATAGAATCCAGCTGGTTCAGGTACGTTTGTTTGTGATGTTTGGGATCTCAGAAGAGGCAGACCCATGGAAAAGCATATATATAGAATATGGCACTCACATAGGACATCATTACTCCCACCGGCAGATGGTGTTTGCTTTCAGTTTCTTCGACGCGTCGTTTGATAACACGTGCGGAAGCTTTCTGTACGCATAAAAGCATTTGGGCGACATCTGTCTAAACTATTTCAACATAAAGGCGATGGCAAAGGAAGGAGAGAGGCCAATAAAATAGATTGGGAAGGTATATTGGCCAATAAAATAGATTGGGAAGGTATATTGGAGAGACGAGAGAAGGAGATAGAAATAAATTGGAGACGAGGGATAAATGTAGGAAAGCAATTACTTTTCCCAAGGGATTGAACCTGCGCATGCGCTAAATTCATGCTCAGATGACGGGATTATATAGCTACTTTATGTCCATTTGTATAACAAATGATGAATCTTTCCGTTGAATCTTCAATGGGAAATATATTCATTTTTTTATTACTAGTGGGGTGGGTCTAAGTCCGTTGTACTGTGGCCACTTCTGGCCTATTGTACCAGCCCCAGATGATAGGTGAGGTTGATTGTGGAGCAATTGGTGGAATGAAGATCGGCAGGGGAAAGCGAAGTACTCGGAGAAAACCTTCCCCAGCACCATTTTGTCCACCACAAATCCCACTTGACCAGACCCGGGATCGAACACCGGGCCGCCGCGGTGGGAAACCAGCGACTAACCGCTTGATCTATGGCGCGGCCAAATACTGCATTCATACTAACATAACAGTTGCTACGAAATAATTGAAAACGTAGTTAATAATCAGCTGCTCATAAAGTTAGTGACACAAATGCAATCGATGAAATGATTAAACCAAAACATGCAGGGTATAATTCATTTCAGAACCTTATTCCCAGTCTAACAGCAGAGCAGTTAAGCATTGAAGCAATGCCATTTCGGTTTTTAATGTTCCTCTTTTCGTACTTAGATGACACTTCGTCTTTCGTTTCAATCTAAGAAGCAATTTATTGAAGATAAGCATTTCTTCTCACTTATTCATCAATATGGGGAATTATAAATAAGGAAATTTAATTAAATTCAGCCCCTTCTCTTGAATGGAGTTTTTGATGTCATTATACTTTGAATACTATGATATTATACATCACTGATTACTGTTACACGACGTTACGAGTATTTTGTGTCTGAAACGTAACACAGATTACAGTTTTAGGAAGAATTTTGTTATTCCTGTGTTTATTAAGGGAAATCCATCTGATTCACGAAGATATATCATTAGGTTGTTGAACCTCGAACATGAAATTTGGTCGGAGTTAACTAGTGGTTATTAGAATCTGCATACTTGCGAGACCAGTCCGAACAAGTTATCAAGGGAACAGACTCGGTTCTGTTTGTAAGAGATTGGTTGAAAGTCACTCTTAAAATTTCAAAATCTGTGCGTCAGTTTCATTTTAACGTAATATATTTTACCGAAAATTTGACATGTAAAATTTTTTATGTTATCATGAGAATATCCATGACTTATTTCTAGGGCGGGGGGAGGGAGAAAGGAGGAACCAGGAATTAGTAACCTTAAACCATTAAGAAGAATTTTACGGATCGTTCTACAATCGTGGGACTATATTTGATAGAAGAATGTTTTACTCAAACAGTCATTTTAATGTATTAAGATTTTTTCCTTTGAATTTTGACATTTTTCATCCTGGATGGTGGGGGGTGGGATGCACACTCTGCCGCCGGCCATGTCCGTCGGGTTTTAGGTCTATGCGGAAGAAAATCTCTGCGAAGAACACAGTTGTTTAGGTTGATGAATACTCAGGAAGAGCATTGCAGCTTTAGAAAATGATGCAAAAAGCCTGTTCCATCTCACACAAAAACAATCACAATTATATGCGAGAGAAAGACACACGCATCTGTTAGTACCATCCTCGTCTTGAAAGTAAGGAAATCCTTTATTTGATAATAAAAAAACAGGAAGTCTAAATAAAATTCCGAAAGAGTTTTGTCATCCAAATCCTATACCGGATAGAAATGGCAGTAAAATCATTGAGCCAAATACAGAGGGATTGAAAGTCGATTAAATATATGACTAAATTATTTTAAATAACAGAATTGTTCCAATTAACACAGCTCTGAGGGAAATTACTGATTGAAACGTCTTGTTACCTACATTACAATTAAATTCACTTCCTTAACCTGTAAAAAAGTAAAAAAAGTAAAGCTATTCCTGTAACAGGCCATGAAGGCCCATAGGGTTGTGAGACGTTGAGGGTCCCACATTTTCTAGACAATCGGCTCAAAGATGGCAGTAAGGTTGTCAGTCTTACGAGCCATCCGCGCTTTACTCCCCAGGAAAATTATTTAATGAATTCCTGGTACTCATTTCTGTTAGAGGCTGAGTCGACCCCAGGGCCATAGCGTGGCCGGAAGGATTAGGTCAATTGAAAAAAATCCAATGACCTCCTCGTTATTTGAACCCGCCACCTTCCGACTTGTAACATAGTGCCTTAACCACTACGCTAGCCAGTCAAATTCCAGATGAGATTTAAGGCCCGAGGATGTGATATTGGATTACAGTTATCACACACCTCAGGAAGCGGTGACAGATGAATATGTGACAATGGTAGAATGGTGATAAGCAAAGAAAACCAAAGGAACTCGGAGAAACCCTCCTCCAGGGCCAGTTTATCCACAATGAATCACACCATCTTAAGTTATTTAACAATTCTGATAACGTGTGATCACCTTCCTCCTCATTTATAAGGCATTTGGTACATACGCGTGTATATATTCGGGCATATGTAAGGTTATTGTGGCTTCAGACATTGCACAAATGAGAACACAGCAAGGGAGAAATGCATACCTGTGTAGGCGCAATGGTGAGTCCAGATGCGAAACCTGCCATTGCTCTTGCTGTGAGTATGACGGCGTGATGGCTCGCGAAGGCAAGGATGATCCAGCTGGCAGTAAAGGGGACAGTGCACAGTATGAGGGTAGCGCGTCGGCCCCATCGGTCCATCAGCAAGCCGCTCAGTAGCGCTCCGAAGGGACTTGCAATCGACTGCACACTGGCTGCAATCATACACGTCCGTTCTCTTATGGACATGAATCTTGTAAACGCTGTCTCCTCTCAGGTAGAGCTCACCTCTTGAAAAGTAATTTCATGGTTCCCGCCGTCGCCGATTGGGAACTATAAAACAGGGTGCACGCGCACACACACAGACGCAGATTCTCGCATGTTTCTTCTAAAATATCTAAAGTAAAAAAAAAGCAAATATAAAATTCTGTTATCTTTATCGTTAATTGAGAATATTCACTGTCCACTGTCGCAAAGATAGTAGAATTCCGAGTGCCGAAGATGACGTCGTAAATCTGATGATTGACTACTTTTGCGGGATTCGTCCTACGTATGAATGCAATTATAATTTTTCCAGGCAGAAGTATATGCCATTATGGCATGTATTATGGAGAATCTAGATAGGAACTACAGAAATAGGAACATCTA
Organism: Cryptotermes secundus; assembly: GCF_002891405.2. Classification (NCBI taxonomy): domain Eukaryota; kingdom Metazoa; phylum Arthropoda; class Insecta; order Blattodea; family Kalotermitidae; genus Cryptotermes; species Cryptotermes secundus. The sequence goes on from NW_019733348.1 coordinate 230,787, forward strand.
CATTCTATCTGACAGCCAAACTGCACTTAAAGCGCCTGACAAACACCAGATCAACTCAAAATTGGTCTGGGATTGCCACATAACAGGGTACAAACTGATATGGGTGCCGGGGCATGAGGATATTGCTGGAAACGAAATAGCAGACCGATTGGCCAAGATTGGAGCTGAACATCCGTTCATAGGACCTGAGGCAGCCTGTGGCATCTCTATAGAAGTCACCAGAAAGGCAATCAGGGGCTGGACAAATATGAATCACAAGAAATACTGGGGATCCTTGACTGGACTCAGGCAAGCAAAGGGACTCATACGAGGACCTGCTACTAAAAGAGCGAAGGAACTGTTGAAGTGAAACAGAAACCAGCTACGATAGGTGCTGGGACTACTTACAGGAGATTGTCACCTTAAAGACCCCTCTTCAAACTAGGACTAAGTAACAGTCCAACTTGTGAGAGGTATCAAGAAGAAAACGAAACAGCCACACATATCCTGTGCGAATGTGAGGCCTTACCCTATTTAATATTACGTCACTTGGGTCAATATTTTATGGAACCAAGTGACTATTTCGACGTCCCCACGCACAAATCCTGCGCTTCATTCGAAGTGCAGGATTGTTGAGGGGACAATCAGAAGGGGAGATACAATAGATCACTGTGGTTGCGGTGCAAGGGCCAAGAAGGCCCAACCCCTGTACATTCATTCATTCATTCAATTATAAATTTTAAAATTATTTCCTGAACTAAGAGGCAAATCGGTTAATATGAAATGAGCGAGCAATACGGGTTACCATATTATTTCCCCTGTTAGTGGCGCAGAGTTGTCGGTCGGTTAAATTGCTGCTGGCCCTCGACAGCACAGTAATTCTTAGTTTCGTGCCCCATCGGGATCTATGAACAGTATTTTATTGTAAGGTTTTCACGGCGATGACTATGAAGGATGCCGTATTCTGGGATGTGGAGCCGTGTAGATGTGTGAACCGATGTTATACAAACTTATAATTTTTATTTTTATTGACCCTGAAATTTTATGTTGCAAATTTTACGTTTTGTGTACTAAGAATGTAAGCCATTTAAGCTACAAGGGTGCAACCCATAGTGGCTATGACTAATTAGGCTAAGTAAATTGACTTTGAAGGATTAAAAATCGTGAAGAACGCTTTGGGAAAATAATTGCATTCCACTTCTCTACTATCTTTAATTCAGTTCACGTAAATCTTCATAATCGTAGCAGCATGGTCTTGATATAGTCCTCCAACTGATGTCATTACTCACGGTTGTCATGTTGGTAGGTTTTCATTTTAGACGAAAGTGGTCTTGTGACGTCAGGCGCATATCATTTTTTACAAGGTACGAGTACATAAAGATTGGTCACTTCGGTTTAAAATGATTCAACATGAAGCGTAGTCAAACAAACTGATACACATCCAAGGTCAGCATGCTATTTATTTTCATATCGTAATACAGAGGCAACATGAAATCCGTATTTCGTAGCGTAGACGTAAGGAATTAACAGTATAACAGTTAATATATCTTTACTTATGCCATAAGAATCTACCACAAGATAGAAGAGGAGAAAAAAGAAGAAAGAAAGAAAGAAAGAAAGAAATAAGGAAAGCAAGAACAAATTAGGAAATTATACAATACGCGTAGGGTAACATTTCTGATGCTTTCGCTTTCCTCTATTTATTTACATCGAAAACCACAAGACTTACAGAAGAAATGTATTGGGTATAATACTGCGACGTGTATACTCATTGCTAGGAGACGACTCGGTGAACGTATTCCCTCGAGAGCCAACCAGCGCGACAATAGGACATCTATTGCTAGGCAACAACGCGGTAAACACGCCTCATCAACAGTAGATGCTGTGTTTTCTGTGTTATCCGTGCTAAGAGGTTATTAAAGGACGCAGTGAGAAGGCGCGACCAAGTAGTAGGAGTACAGAGCAGTAGTCGAGTCGGAGGTGAAGAGTCGAGCTTGGAGACGCCAGCCTGTCGGGATATAAGCTTGAGAGCAGAGAAATTGAATGGAATCGAGTCTTCGGAATTGGTATTCGCAGAATAAGGGAAAGAAAGGGAATTAGGCGGTGCAAAGAAGACTTCATGTGTGATTTGAAGTTACAGTGAGACTATGATTAGTCGGTATAGCAACTGGCTACGGGCTGGACGACCGAGGGGTCATATATTACGTAGAATAAATTTAGTTTCAGACTGTTATTTGCTCTGCGTAATGTAAGGCTCGCTAACCTGTACGTAAAGAGACAATTTTATGATTGAAGGGTGTGAGGGGGTGCAGGTCTCACCTATCCATGATCCCAGCTCGTCGTCTGTGGGCAGCGTGCTGTTGCCAGCCTTCAGCTGAGGCAGCAGTATGGCCGAGTATCCGACGTGGATCCCGCAGCAGGTCGTAAGCAGGAACACTGCACCAGCCACGAGGGACTGTAACATAGCTTAGTAAAGTTAATGAATCTGCAGTTCGTTGAGGCACTATGCTAACAAGCCGGAAGTTCGCGCTTTCGGTTCCCGATGAGGACATTGGATGTTTCATTTAACCTGATCCTTCCAGCCGCTCTATTGCCCCGGGGTCGACTCAGCTTCTGACAGAAATGAGTACCAGGAATCTTCCTGGAGGTAAAGGGTGGTCGGCCTGCATATAAGACTGACAACCTCACCGCCATCTGTGAGCCGATTGTCTACAAAATGTGGGAGCTTCGACATCTCACAAACCTATGGGCCTCCACGGCCTGTTACAGGGTTAGCTTTACTTTTACTTTTTTTATCTATGTTGTTTAGTGATATGAATGATGCATTATTACAACAGGTCTCCACCTGAATGTTGAAGACTTATTCTTTTCTGGGATGTGACGCCTTACAGTCTGATAGAAAATGACGAACGTTTCTGTGGAATGTGTTCTTTCTACCTTCATAACAGAAATGTCGAAACGTCGTTAAACTTCTGCCAGACTAAACGGCGTTACATCCTAGAAGACAATAATCTTTATAATCACAGCCGTGAGGGCTTCAAATTTCACTTGAATGCTAATGAGATGCTTTATGACTGTGCTAACCTGTTCTATAAGGCACACTAGATCACTGTGGTCGCGGTGCAAGGGCCAATCTGCTCTATAATTATTATAGTTAGAGCAGCTGATGTAGTCTCCACCTGAAAATGTTCAAATGGAACAGTTCTGCAACTGATTAGCCGAAGGAGAACCCGTGGAATGGAGGCTAAGCTTTGTTATTCTTCGAATGTTGTCACGTGTCATTTGAAGAGGAAAAGGGTGCATGGACTAGATTCACTTCTCACACCGTAGCCAATGAAATGAAACTTAGGGAAGAAATTAGTGTGTTACCCAACTTCATGGGTCATAGCCCTCCTTGAGAAGGAGCTACTAGTCTTCAGCCCCAAAGTTCATTACCGTGTTCACAAGCACTCGCATTTGGTCTCTATTCGGGGCCAGATGAATCTGCCCCACACACTTCAAGGTCTTCTTCATTTCGTCCTCGCAGCTACGCGAATTTCTCCCAACTAATCTCTTCCCTTCAGTGTTTTTGTAAGAGCAATTGTGGCGAACCATCAGACAAGAATTGCAAACTTCAATACACGAATTCTTCTCTGAGCACCAGATGGTCATTCGCCCATTTAAGAAATTATCTGCTGGTGTGACAAATAAGGTAAAATTTAAAGTTGTCAGTGTGTTTAAATAATTAAACTCTGCGCCGTGAAAGTCTATGAGGGAGTCGGTGTATAGATCCATGTTTTCTTGAGTTCAGTACTAGCTGGAGGTGAGTTGTCAGCTTCATTCCCCGGCCGTTTTATTCCTGGGGAAAGAGCTCCCCGTACCCATTGGATAGGAGGTTGGGTGGAATCCAGAGCCGGTCTGGACGACATGGAGAACAGAAAATTCTAGACCCTACCGGGATTCGAAATCCGACCCCTATCCCGGCTCTATTTAGAATATTGTAGTTAATAATACTAATAATAATAATAATAATAATAATAATAATAATAATAATAATTCGTTTTTCTCAGTCCCTCCGGATAGCTGGAAGGAAAGTACATTGATTAAGTCATAAAAACCTCATAAAATATGATGATGATGATGATGATGATAGATGCATTGCAAAGAAGTTTCCTTGCACAGCATCAGTTGATCAAGGGATCCCGCGTCCATAATCTTAAGTTTCATTACCGTGACCACAAAAGTCATATTTGAATCCTGGGTTTAATTTCGTGTCAAATGGAGAGTGCACTGGAAAGTCTCGGTGTATTGGCCAACTCCTTCTTCATCTCTCGAACGGAAGTTTGAGTCTCTTGATGTTAAGTATCTCGTAGTACCGTCATTAAAATGCAGGGATAATACCTAGTAATATACACTGCGTAACCATATTAGCATTACCCATTCGGCACTGCCTAGCCGCACCCATAGACACAGCATCATAAAGTAACCAGTCAATTAAGAATACACGAAATTTCCGTTCTCAAATAGCCTACATGTATATAGCTCGCGTGAAGAAACTGGTCCTACCCTTCTGCATTTTGCTACGGAAATATTTACAAGGTTACTTCTGAGGAAATTTTTGAATGTACGTTCTACCAAAAAAAAATAATACTGCTTCTAGTTAGTTGTGGACCTCCGCTGTAAATTTCCATAGCTTGTTTACAGACAGTTTAATGACGTCAATAGACTGGGTGGTGTTAAGAAAGTGGAATGTGCAGAATAAATCAAACGCCCAATGAACGTGAATTTCCGCTTCAATTTGACATTAACTAAACACGATTAAAAGGAGAAATGTATTTCAAGGGCACACAAATACCTGTGTATGTGTGTTTCCATCCGTAGCTCCTCAATTATCCTCACGAGGCTGAGTGCACCCACTTCCAGACACACTACTTCTCAGAAAATCTGGTAGCTCCAGGAATCGAACCCGGGCTTATGGATCTGTAACCAGGAACTCTGACCACTAGACCTCAGAGACGGTCTTGTAATACATGACCACATTGAATTTAAATCAAGACTTAAATCTTTTCAACAAGGTTTAACCAAATCTAAATCTACTGGTACAAATTGTCACCTCCCTTGAATTTATCACCCTTTTCGATTGTGCACAATGTTCAATTGACTTTATTTTGATTCTAATATGTGTTTCGACATTATTCTCCGTGTGTTATTTCTGCGTAAATGTAATAATGATTGTTTAATATCTGGTTATATACATTCGTTTTGTGATTGCCTGACAAGCTGACAGTCTCGTGTGCTTTCTCCCCATGTTCTCCCGTCACGTGTTATTGTGTTCTCAGTCGTCGCAAAAGGGTCATTCTGGGGCCATTGCTTTTAGTGTTTATGTAATGATTTATGCGATTTAATTAATCATTCTGTCTTCTTTTTGATGACGACCTTGAAGTCTGCCGAGCTGTTACATCACCCAGTGATTGTTCACGTGCACAGTGAGACTTTCTTTTAAATTCGATTAGTAGGGGGTGGACTTCAACTGGGTCCACTCGGCACGGCGGCCACTGATTGGCCTATTGTAGCCTGCCCCGGGTGATTATGATGATGGAGAAATTGGTGGAAT
>NW_019733348.1:236458-246470 GCF_002891405.2 Cryptotermes secundus
CTATATTTTTCCTTGTACCCTGAAGATGGAGGCGATACGTTCCTCCGAAACGTCGGTTAACACCACATATACACGATGCCAAATCCCAGAAGACTGCTTTCTTCATAGTCACCGCCGTGAAAGCCTCAGATCTTACAAAAATGGAGGTGTTACAGTCACAAAAGCAAACGTTTTTATTAGTCAAATCGCAAAATATTTCGTCCCAGATAAACCATCTTCAGGTCATTCTTGAGGAATACACTAATGGTGATGAATACATCCAAATTACTGCAACATATATATTAGATTTTAAATGTTCTATATGTGTATACATGGTATGTATTTTTACTAACAAAATATTATACTAGCATTTTAGTTTAATGTATTCTATCAAAATATTCCTCATGATTCACCTGATGATAGCCAATCTGGACCGAAATATGCCGTCAGTTGATTCATACGAACATTTGTTTGTGTGACGGAAACACCTCTATTTTTGTTATTTCTCTCACGATGAAAACAAAAATGATAAAATGTTAGTATATTCATGGAAATTTTAATTAATTTCGAAGTGATTGTAGTGAGGATTTGTGTGTAAATATTGAAGATAAACTTCATTTTTATCACAAGGTTTATTTTATTTTCTTCACATGCAACGACGTTGATAAGGTTAATTCTTACTATCACATTTGTTTTCTCCACGACAGACAGCTTGCTGATGCTATACTTTGCTTTGGTCAGATCTAAGGACAAGTCTGAGCATGTTCTGTTGCTTGAAACTGTATTACGATTAATGACTGCAATAAGCTTCAACCCATGCAAAGAACACCTGCAATCCTTTGCAAAAGTATTAGTGTCAGTATGGTATTTATGTGAAAAAAAAAATTAATTTACACGTTCTGCATACCAGGCGTATTCACTTAGATGATAAATGTTTGNGAGTTATTTCTCTCACGATGAAAACAAAAATGCTAAAATGTTAGTATATTCATGGAAATTTTAATTAATTTCGAAGTGATTGTAGTGAGGATTTGTGTGTAAATATTGAAGATACACTTCATTTTTATCACAAGGTTTATTTTATTTTCTTCACATGCAATGACGTTGATAAGGTTAATTCTTACTATCACATTTGTTTTTTTCACGACAGACAGCTTGCTGATGCTATACTTTGCTTTGGTCAGACCTAAGGACAAGTCTGAGCATGTTCTGTTGCTTGGAACTATATTACGATTAATGACTGCAATAAGCTTCAACCCATGCAAAGAACACCTGCAATCCTTTGCAAAAGTATTAGTGTCAGTATGGTATTTATGTGAAAAAAAAAATTAATTTACACGTTCTGCATACCAGGCGTATTCACTTAGATGATAAATGTTTGTAATGGCGGTGAATATTGCCCCTGTGTCCTAGAAACCGTCTGCATTGATGTTCTTGCTCGGAACATACTTAACTTTTCTATGTTCAGTTGCTCCTTCAGAGGTTGTCCCTCAGCTGGATATGCTCCTGTTGGTACCACAGTTTGTGAATCAACAGATTTTTTTAGAAACTTATATTAACATTAATAAATTTGAACGATTTACCTCTTTGATTTGTTTGTTTGTTTGTTTTCTCTTAGTATGTGTGTTTTTATGAAAACTGCATAATGAGGAGCTTCATTACTTGTACTCTTGTATAATTAGAATGATCAAGTCAAGGAGGATGAGGTGGCCAGGTCATGTAGCATGAATGGTGGAGACAAGGAATGTATATAGGATATTGGTGGGAAAGCCAGAAGGAAAGAGACCACAGGGAAGACCAAGGCGTAGGTGGGTGGACAATATTAGAATGGATCTTAGAAAGATAGGATGGGATGGTATGGATTGGATAGATTTGGCTCAGGATAGGGACCAGTGGAGGGCTCTTGTGAACACGGTAATGAACCTTCGGGTTCCATAATGTGCTGGGAAATTCTTGAGTAGCTGCAGAATTGGCAGCTCCTCCAGAAGGGCTCAGCTCCATGAGTAAGTAAGTAAGTAAGCAAGTAAATGCTTGTTTTTGTTGTAATCGTTTTTATTTTTTTCTGACTCTCTGTGATGACTTAAGTACATATATAAATACACGTAAACGATTGAAATGAATCGTCACCTTTTTATTTTGTAAGATTTGAGGTTTTCACGGCGGTGACTACGAAGAATTCCGTCTTCTGGGTTGTGGCGCCGTGTAGATCTAGTGTAAACCGACGTTTTGGAGGAACATATCGCCTCCATCTTCAGGGTAGAAAAATACGCAAGCGTGTGTGTGAGGAAGTGGCTGCAGACAGCAGCGATACGTTTCTCCAAAACGTCGGTTTACACTAGATGTACACGGCGCTACATCCCAGAAGACAACATTGTTCACAGCTTTTTAGTTTCTTCTCCTATCGATCATCTTGATTTTGTACAATACCGTGTTCCAGTCTAAACTTCAGTTCGCTTGTGCCATCTGCAGCTTCATTACAGTGACTGAGTCAAGCAAACATTAAATAATTTAAACAGAATTAGCCTACTCGGTTAAGCAAAGATTTTTCTGTTTTTTATTTTTACGTGTTTTGCGGAAGATGTTATTTTCAGGTATATTGATGCATTAAACAGGAAGTCCATTTCGTGAATTGACATTATTAACGCTCTTAATAATGTACACGTATAAGATCTATTTGTTCAAATCCATAGTTTTCTTTACTCGTATATTTTTTAGTTTCCTGTATCTTGTTAATTGTTTTTCTGCTTTGTTAATACAGTATGCGCCAAAATTTATAGTACTGAAATGAAAAGACGTCCTGTTGATACCACTGTCTATTCATGTGAAGGTCTCTTGCACGACCGAGCATTCTCAGATCCTCAAGAAATTGTCAGATCACCATGTCCCTGTAGCGTTCTTGGGTGACGGTAAGAGCATGAAATAGTGGCCTAATATACCGTGTGCTGAGACGGCACACCGTATCGTCAGGTGTACTATGTAGCTGTTTCTGGACGATAACATCTGGCCGCTCAAAACGGAGGAAGCGAGTTGTCTGGCGACCTCTTCCGTATGAGAGGAAATAATACTCAACTATGAATACTTCTCCTCCGTCGAGAGACCCATTTCCAACAACTGCATAAAATCTTCCTTTTCACTACTGGGAACATGTGCGGCTGGAGCTATGTCCCGTCGACAAAAGCACATGCGCTTTCGAGATGCGCGAGTTTCAGTACTGAATTTTTGGCGCATACTGTACTTGTTTACGTTTTTCCTTTATTGAGCTTTTTGCAGTATTTCCTGCAATTAGCTTTGCAGATGATGTCTACCACTTTAATAAATTAATTGAATTGAATTATTATACATCACTAGTGATTGCTTTCAATAATATGTATGTTAATAAGGAAGGGAAACAAACCTGTTTTGTTTTAACCCACAAACATCCGATTATATTGTCACGTGTAATGTGATTTATTAACCACTTACGGGTCGTAACTACAGTTCATTATTACTCTGTTACTACTTTGCACACTTAACAATCACTCCGCCCTAATCTTTTCAGTCTATCTGCAGTAGTCTTCACTGATTTATAACGCAGGAACTATAACAGTCTCACTGAATTACACACTCCAAATATTACGCATAAATAAAGTCTTCTAATCACATGTTAAGTTTTCACAGGACGTCTAATTCTTCTTCAACTATGAACTTCCCGTGCCCTTCTCCTACCGAGAACTAACTTGCTTGCTTGTTCGCGTGCTTCTGCCGCTACTACTAGTCGTAACTGCCCTGAACGAATTCTGTCACGTATATAGCCGCGGAACGGACACGGACCTATAGTAAACACATATCACGTGATCGTTATTCAGCCAGTCTATTGGTATGTCGATCGGATCTACAGATCTCTGTTGTTTTTTGTCGGGCCGTGTTTACAGAGATGTTGCCTGACATCGCGGTGATCAAATCCGTTACAATATGTTAAATGCTATGCATTTACGTGTGAAATAAGGAACGCTCCATAAGGAGATATACCTCCTAAGTCACTAATTTTATATGGGAAAATTGTTTACGAGATATAACGGGTTTTCCCCCCAGTGTTTTCTCCAGCATTTACTGTCGAACTATTGTATAAAACCAAGAAACCATGTTTCACAAGCATGCAGAATAACTGGCAAAATTATAATATCTTGTTCAGAAATTTGTAGAGTTGGTAGGTTGACGAAAATTATCAGACTAGATAATTATAAACATGTCCAGAATTTATTCTTCTAATTTCATGATGAAAGTCATGTCTGTCTGCTATTATTCCCAAATACCGTACTTATATTTTGAAACATTCTGAAATGATACATATGTTTATATCACGCCTAGGGCTTCGTTGCTGATTCTTGTGTTTGTCATGCATATGTAAATTAATTTCATCTGTATTTGCTAGATAGACCAAAAACAACTGGAGAACGTGAAATGTTTTAAATATTTGGGTAGCTTGTTAACAGATGATGGAAGGTGTACTTGTGAAATTAAATCCAGGATTGCCATGGCAAAAGCTGCATTTAGCAAGAAGAAGAATCTTTTTACCAGCAAATTGGACTTAAATTTGAGGAAGAAACTAGTGAAATGCTACATTTGGAGCATAGCTCTGTATGGGGCTGAAACATGGACACTTAGGGCAGTAGATCAGAAACATCTGGAAAGTTTCGAAATGTGGTGTTGGAGAAGAATGGAGAAGATCAGTTGGACCGATTATGTGAGAAATGAAGAAGTGTTAATTAGAGTCAGTGAGCAGAGGAATATCCTACATGAAATAAGAAAACGGAAGGCTAATTGGATTGGTCATGTTTTACGCAGAAACTGCCTTCTAAAAGAAGCTATCGAAGGAAAGATAGATGGGCGGATAGAAGTGACAAGAAGACGAGGAAGAAGACGTAAGAAGATGCTGGATGACCTTGGGGACAGAAGAGGATACTGTCATTTGAAGGAGAAAGCTCTAGATCGCATTAAGTGGAGGAATTGTTTTGAAAGAGACTGTGGACCTGTCGTCTTGACAGATTACTGATGATGATGATGATGTATTTGCTAGTAGATACATTTCTATGTTGCCATGTAGAATATCTATGTTACTCTTTATAACAATCTCATTTAGCACTGGGACCGCCTATATGGTATAGTGGTCAAATATACAGATATAGGGGTCCCGGGTTCGATTCCCGGCGTTACCAGATTTTCTGAGAATTAGTGAGTCTGGAACGGGGTCCACTTAGCCTCGTGAGGATAATTGAGGAACTATTTCAAAGAAACAGTGGCTCCCGTCTAGAAAACCGACCTCTATCCGCTAAAGTTGGAACTAACTTCGCCGACAAGCGGCGATGGCTCAGTCGGTATAGTTCGCTTGCGGACTAAATCCACAGAGTTTGTTTTTTTACTGTCACCGTAAATATAGGGAGGTCAATTTTACGCACCGCTTCCTAATTCTCATGGACCTCCATAATTGTATATGAGATTAAGGTAAATTTTTTTATGCTTAATGACGAAACACCACGTCTTCAAGACCTGTGCAGGTGTGGATGTATTTATCCACGCATTGTTAATCTCTGCACTGCATAAAAATCTGTTGTCAGATTCACTCCGCTTTACTCTCGAGGAACTGAAGGGTGCTCGGGCCGGTCTAGACACATTAGTGCAAGAGAAGAATTCTAATTGAACTCTGCTCGTCCAGTAGGTAGCAAATTCACTATACTAATTTAGCTGAATGACTGACTTGGCTTTTCTGGCTCTCCTATTTTAGTTTCAAATTCAAATGAGCTTAAGAAATAAAATAAATTGTCTGAACCCAGCTTCTACGAACAAACACCAAAAAGATTCTTAATATCCCAGAAAGTTTCATCAAAATATTCTCATCAATGAAAGGGATACAGTGTTCATAACATAAAAATAAGACGCTTCAGATATGGGTAAACTCACTTGTGCTACTGCACCGCGTGTGGAAGAGGAGTGAATGTTTTCTCTTAGGTTGTCCTCTTCCTTAGGATCGTCACTCCCCGGAGTACGTCCATTGGGGGCCACTATTATCTCTCCTGATGTAGAGTCGTCTTTTAATATCGGAACAGCTTCTGGTGGCCTGCGGAAATATATAAATTGTTCCACTTACATTTTCATGCAGGACACTCTGATTCGGCTCCATTACGAAATAAAACTTCACGAAACTTCACTTATCTCTGATATACTGAAGATGTATGTGATACTAATTGTGTCTGGGTTTCTATTGAAAGAGGTTCCTTACCCGTAATTATATTGCAAACCTAAGTACTTGCGTAAAGTTCTGTGTTCGTAACTCGTATTAGAACTAGTGATATATCATTTGTGCTAGATTTTCTACATTGACGAAAGTATTTAAATGAATGGTTCAGAAGTTTATCTGGCCTTCCATTGATATAGGTAAGCATGAGTTCGCTACATTTGGATGCAGTTGACTATGTGTTCAAGACAACACTCCTACCTCTTTTAGAAAACAATACTGATGGTGCGCGCGCAAGAGCAGACTACTGGAATAGACTGAAACACCTATTTAAGGCCTCTTTCGGAAACATTGGATCTGAACACTTAACTGTGGGAAAACTTTAAATGGATGTATTTTATTATGCAGGGCAAAATCACGACACAAAGATAGGTAACAGATGTTTTGAAAATGTGGCACAGTTCCAATATTTGGGAACGACTGTAACAAATCAGAACCCGATAATACTTGCTACCATTCAGTCCAGAACCTTTTGTCTTCTCGTCTCCTGTCGAAAAAAAAAAGAATATACAAAACTATAATTTTACCTGAGGTTCTGTATGAGTGTGAAATTTTGTCTCTGACTTTAAGGGAAGAATATAGACTCAGGGTGTTTGAGAACAGGGTGTTGAGGAGAATATTTGCACCGAAGATAGATGAAGCGACAGGGGGTTGGAGAAAAGTGAATAATGAGGAGCTTCATAACTTGTACCCTTCTCCAAGTATAACTAGAATGATCAAGTCAGTGAGGATGAGGTGGGCAGGGCAAATAGCACAAATAACGAAGAGGAATGCATATAGGATACTGATGGGAAAACCATAAGGAAAGAGACCATTGGGAAGACCAAGACGTAGGTGGGTGGGCAATATTAAAATGGATCTTACAGAGATAGGTTGGGATAGTATGGACTGGATTGCTCTGGCTCAGGATAAAGACCAATGGTGGACTCTTGTGAACACGGTAATGAACTTTCGGGTTCCAAAAATGCTGGGAAGTTCTTGAGTGGCTGAACAATTTGCGGCTTCTCAAAAAGGGGTCAGCTCCATGAGTGAGTGAGGAAGTACTTTAACACTGGGTTTGTGAACTTCGAACCATTGAAACTGATCGTTAAACAAAAGAAAATATTAAGTCAAGCAACTGAGTATGGGTTGTACTGTAATAAATTGAACTGTCGAAATTGTACTATTGACGTAGGGATTATCCATTTATTTTTTTCTGATGTTTCTGTATATGTACATCTTTGAGGTCTCAGGAAGTGCATCCCTTGAAATTTGTCACCCTTCCTTTATGAAATTATACTGCAGTCGGGAAGAGTTTCAGTTAGGGATATTATGTCCTTATTGGTGATACAAGTTCCGGAGGCTTGAGGGCACCAGATTTATTAGTCACGGAGACTTTGTTTCCTTAGTTGCTTTTCTTGTCTCTCATTTCTTATTGTACACAAAGGAAATGATGAAGTCTGTCTTCCGGGATATAAGGGCATGCAATCTGGTTAAGATCCATCATTAGGTTCGAAAAGTAGACCAAACTGCGAGTATTATTATGTCTGCGGGCCTAAGGAAGGAGATTGACACCCCTGAGTTAAAAGACGCCCGATCAGTTTAGTGCGATGAAGAAACTAGGAAAGTACACAATTTGTCTTGCGCGAGCTAGCTACCGTTGCCAACGGTGACGTAGCGGTTGCGCCTATATAGTAGCCTTAATATTGGAAAGTGTGAGGAAGTTCTGACTGGCAGCGGTTTTAATTATATAGTCCTTAGGTCGGTAGCGATAATCATCAGAATAGAGATCAAAGTGTTAGGGGAGTCTACACTCGACAGCCTACTGACGGCGCTCCGTGGGGCTATGAAGCCGCGTCTTCACCTTCATTCTTATTTGCAATCAAAGTAAGTGAATCCATATAGTATCTCTGTCGAATCAGAGCGATGCATGTAGGGACCGACCATGTTGTGTAATTTAATTCACTCCTTAATTATTTTGCAAGTAGTGTAAATGAATGTAAGCGATAGTGGACCCCAATGTTACAAGATAATTTCCGAGAACCAGGGACCTCTGAAGACCAGGAACTCTACCAGTAGTACGAAGTGAAGATTAAATTCGGCCACAACCCAGAACCACCTTCCTTGAAGTACCTCCAGTCCATACTGATCCTTTCAGCAGGCGTGGGTTGTCGGAGTGTTTGAGGCAGCTGAAATGTCGCCCAAAGGCGTACAGTAAGCAATAGCAATAGATAGACCACTGCGTAACAAGTAGAAACCATTATGAAATAGGCTGTAGGCAAAACTGCTTGCTTCTTGATGGTTTCTTGCTTAGCGTACTCTTCGACCCTGAAGATTGATGTGATATATTTCTCCGAGTCATCGATTGTGTTTCACAGGACTACATCCTAGAAGACAGACCTCATTGCCGTTGCTGTCAGGACCTCAGATTCAATACGGGGAATTCTTATTTCTGAAACTACGAACTCTACAAGGGGTTAGAAAAGATTAGATATAACCAACACATACACAATTCACGAAGGAAACGCCTTGCCAAAGCAACGGCTTGTCTCATGCGAAACGGAATACGAACGTTAAGTCTTGTCACATAATCGTAAGCCATTTGGTAAATATAAGAGAAACGCCCAAGTACATCGACTAAGGTATGGACCACCTAGTGTTTATCAGATGTAGTATAAAGAGGTGGACGCAAGTTTGAGGGGTAGATGGTCTTGAGAATAGTAGCACGGCTCCTAGAATCCTCAGACAGAAAAATGCGGTCACGAGTCCTACGGGACCCGGTATCAGGAATGATTGTGCTGGCGAGAACCAGGAGCAATTTGCCCTCACCGAAGGATAGATATAGATAGATAGAAGCACGGTTAAATAAACTGGCAGACAGATATGGTCTTTATAGATAGGTCGACAGACAGACTTACAAAATGGATATACAGACACAGACAAAATAGGTCGGTAATTAGGCAGACATACAAATTAGGTAGGTAGACAGACACATAGATTAGATAGATATATATATATATATAAGTAGATATGTAGATGGATAGTTAGATTAGGCAGACAGAAACGTAGTTAATAATAAGAGATATTTGTGACGTATAAAACAGAAGGAAATGAAGAACCTGGAGCAAGAGGTGACGAGTGTTCCTGCCTTTGTGTCTTATGTCCTCATTTGTCTTCATTTCCTGAGGTAATTTGTTTTGTTTTTTTGTTTATTGTTGCTAGTGGGGTGGGACTGACAAGTCCCTTGTACTGCGGCCACTTCTGGCCTACTGTACCGGCCCCAGATGATAGGTGAGGGTGATTGTGGAGCAATTGGTGGAATGAAGATTGGCAGGGGAAACCGAAGTACTCGGAGGAAACCTGCCCCAACGCCACTTTGTCCACCACAAATCCCACTTGACCAGACCCAGGATCGAACCCAGGCCGGCGCGGTGGGAAGCCAGCGACTAACCGCTTGAGCTATGGCGCGGCCCAGGTTTACGACTTACTAAAGTGAAGCTAATACAGAGTGATTCTGAACGATTGTCGGGGTTTCCGTTTATAGGCCACAGAAACTCNTAGGAAGCCTCCAAGGTTACTGGTTGCAGCGTCCAGTGCAGTTTTTTTGTTTATGAAGTAGTTTACTTCTGTTACACACACACATTTATTGCGAAAGTGCAAACAGTCAAGAAGTTACTAGATTTCGCAAGCTTCTCTCGCGTACTTCTATGGAAATCTTATGCTTATTGCAATTATTATTATTATTATTATTATTATTATTATTATTATTATTATTATTATTAT
>NW_019733348.1:246479-276434 GCF_002891405.2 Cryptotermes secundus
GCTACGGGCTGAACGACCGAGGGGTCGGAGTTCGAGTCCCAGTAGGGTTAAGAATTTTCTTTTCTCCACGTCGTCCAGACTGGCTCTGGGGACCACCCAGCCTCTTATCCAGTGGTTACTTGAGGCTCTCTCCGCGGGGTTACAGCGGCCGGGGCGTGAAGCTACCTCTCACCTCCAACTAGTGCCGAGGTCAAGTAATATGGGTCTATAAATCTATTCCCCCATATGCCTTCAAGGAGTCGTGTTTAATTAGTTAAGCACAGGGACAACTTCACCTTCTTATTAACACAGAAAACAAAAGGGACATGTTCCTCCTAAACGTCGGTTGTCTTTTCACCTGACCGCACAGCGTTATATCTACCGTTATGAGAACCTCAAATCCTACATAAATCTCTTAAGCTCCGTCACTTCAAAGGACATCGGCCTCTCCAGTACAAGATGACACAAAAGTCAGTTAACTGATTAGTAACACGTATACAGAATGCGTTAGAAATTTCTATATTATTCATTGAATTTAGAAAAACTATTCGAAGTGAAATCCTCCATGGCCGACGCACAACTCACAACGCTGTGACACTTTTGTACAATGAAGAAAGCAGTCTTCTGGGATTTGGCACCGTGTATATGTGGTGTTAACCGACGTTTCGGAGGAACGTATCGCCTCCATCTGCTCTCCAGACTGTCTGCTTTTACCGGTTCTCACGGTCTCTTTGCTTGCAGATTCTTATATATATATTTATCTTCTACCCTGAAGATGGAGGCGATACGTTCCTCCGAAACGTCGGTTAACACCACATATACACGGTGCCAAATCCCAGAAGACTGCTTTCTTCATTGTACAAAAGTGTCACAGCGTTGTGAGTTGTGCGTCGGCCATGGAGGATTTCACTTCGAATAGTTTTTCTAAATTCAATGAATAATATAGAAATTTCTAACGCATTCTGTATACGTGTTACTAATCAGTTAACTGACTTTTGTGTCATCTTGTACTGGAGAGGCCGATGTCCTTTGAAGTGACGGAGCTTAAGAGATTTATGTAGGATTTGAGGTTCTCATAACGGTAGATATAACGCTGTGCGGTCAGGTGAAAAGACAACCGACGTTTAGGAGGAACATGTCCCTTTTGTTTTCTGTGTTAATAAGAAGGTGAAGTTGTCCCTGTGCTTAACTAATTAAACACGACTCCTTGAAGGCATATGGGGGAATAGATTTATAGACCCATATTACTTGACCTCGGCACTAGTTGGAGGTGAGAGGTAGCTTCACGCCCCGGCCGCTGTAACCCCGCGGAGAGAGCCTCAAGTAACCACTGGATAAGAGGCTGGGTGGTCCCCAGAGCCAGTCTGGACGACGTGGAGAAAAGAAAATTCTTAACCCTACTGGGACTCGAACTCCGACCCCTCGGTCGTTCAGCCCGTAGCTATGGAACAATTGGTGGAATGCGAATTGGCAGGGGAAACCGAAGTACTCGGAGAAAACCTGTCCCAGCGCCACTTTTTTCCACCACAAACCCCACATGACCTGGCCTGGGCTCGAACCCAGGCCGCCGCGGTGGGATGCAGGCGACTAACCGCCTGAGCTTTGGCACAGCCCGTGTTAATGGGTAAGTCAAACAAGAAGTTAGCAGAGCTCTGCTCGCTGTCTGCTTCACGCTGGTATCTTGCTCGGTTTACTGTTCAACCTTCGTGATGGAGGCGATATTTTCCTCCTTAACATCGTTGAATTTCAACGGAATATGCGTCATATCCAAGAAAATAGAAGTCTTCATATAATACTGACTACTATACTGCCACTATGGCACCCGCCGAGCGAGTTACATATGCTCTTCCTTTCAAAGGCCCCGGTGAGTTTAATACCGCGACACAACTAGCTACCGGCTGACAGTAAATGTGAAATGCGGTATGGCTTTCGTCATGCGGGTAATATAGAACAAACAGTACATTGATAAGTGTTTTCTTGATTATACTCCGTTAGTGTTTTGATAGACTTCGTTTCCCTAAATGTTATCTGTATAACATCATTCAAATATGATATAATGATAAAAACTCCGTCTCAAGTGCAAACAATATATTTTATGTCTTTGATCTTGCTCCCTACACTACATGTTTCGGCCTCAGACGGCCATCATCAGGTGTATAACACTCAC
This sequence comes from Cryptotermes secundus, assembly GCF_002891405.2. NCBI lineage: Eukaryota > Metazoa > Arthropoda > Insecta > Blattodea > Kalotermitidae > Cryptotermes > Cryptotermes secundus. Next base: position 248,626 of record NW_019733348.1, read on the forward strand.
GTCGCTGTCACACTGCACCCAGCCCAAAATTTAACATCTAAAACACGTAGTAAAGAATAGCAGCGGCACGCACACAGAAAGACTACACAGGATAACACCTATACAGTGTGGTAACAAGAACTAGCCGCTGCAGCACTTCAAACACAGGGCGAATAACCCTAACAATTTTAAAATTTTAAAATTTGGACAAGAATTAAAGGTTTAAAATTAGAACTAAAGATTTTATTATGGTGCTATTACAATAAAGTCAAATTAACGTGTGTGAAGTAATCTACGGGTGGACAGCTATCAACGAAGTAGAAGTTGATAATGACAGGGAGAGTGTTTTAGATGTTAAATTTTGAACTGGGTGCAGTGTGACAGCGACGTGAGTGTTATACACCTGATGATGGCCGTCTGAGGCCGAAACATGTAGTGTAGGGAGCAAGATCAAAGACACAAAATATATTGTTTGCACTTGAGACGGAGTTTATATCATTTATCGTATGGAGTGCAACAGGATGCTTAAATATAATATCATTCAAATATATCTCGTATTGCTTACGTTCTCTGTGTTACAGAGATCCCGATAAGTTTCGGTCTTACAGGACCATTATCAGGGTGTATATCTTAAAGTAAAGCTACCCCTGTAAGAGGCCGTGAAGGTCCATAGGGTTGTGAGACGTCGAGGCTCCCACATGTTTTAGACAATCAGCTCACAGATGGCGGTGAGGTTGTCAGCTTTACGCGCCGGCCGCATTTTACCCCCAAGAAGATTGCTGGTACTTATTTATATTAGAGGCTGAGTCGATCTCAGGTTCATGGCCCGGCTGGAAGGGTTAGATCAATTGAAAATCCAATGACCTCATCGGGACTCGACCCTGCGACCTTTCGGCCTGTAGCATAGTGCCTCGAACAACTACGCTGCTGCGTGCCCCAGAGGTATACCTTATTAGAGGATAGCTTTACAGTTCTTATGTGTATAACGTAACGTGAGACTTATGTTACAATATGGCAATGTCCGTTATATCACGTATTGCGGAGTTGTGCTGTCTGGGACTGCCTCATACTCGCTGTGGCCGTATCGTGGTCCCTTGGTGAAAGGCTGGACTCTTTACTTGGGCAAGAAACCAGATACACGTGGTTAGTAACTAGCATTTGATTTCATTAGTTAGTATTTAACGAACAGTTTAGATTAACTTTCAACTCGTCGTGACTTGTACTCGAGGGGCATGCCATTCGAATCTCGGTCCTAGAATATACTATTTTGGCTATGGGCCTATTCAATATTTATAGGCGAATATTAGGATAGTCCCTCGAAGGGTTTCTTTATTTTTCCAGACGCACTATGGCCCTGGGGTCGACTCAGCCTCTAACAGAAATGAGTACCAGGAATCTTCCTGAGGAGTAAAGGGCGGCCGGCGCGTAAGNGTGGTTGTGGCCTAGTTTGAGGTACCACTCGGTGTTTGCTTCGAGGGATTGAGAAAAACCATTAAAGACCTCAATCATAATAGTCGGCGTCTCAGCCGAATCCCGACAAATAGAAATCACAAGCTTTAAATAAGATGAAATGAGTACCAGGAATTAATTAAATAATTTTCCTGGGGAGTAAAGCGCGGCCGGCGCGTAAGGCTGACAACCTTACCGCCATATTTGAGCCGATTGTCTAGATAGTGTGGGACCCTCAACGTCTCACAGCCCTATGGACCTTCATGGCCTGGTACAGGGATAGCTTTTTTTTTTTAAATAAGGTATACAAATTTGTGACGATGGTATATTAGTACAATTATTGAATTTTTGGACATTATCCATCGTTAAGAAAAAAAAAACAAAATCCGGAGACTCAGGGTGCAAGCGGTAGCGTAGTTGGTTGAAACACTCTGCTACAAGCCGGAAAGTCGAGGGTTCGAGTCCCGATGAGGTGGATTTTCTCAATTTACCTAATCCTTCCAGACGCACTATGGCCCTGGGGTCGACTCAGCCTCTAACAGAAATGAGTACCAGGAATCTTCCTGAGGAGTAAAGGGCGGCCGGCGCGTAAGGCTGACAACCTTACCACCATCTGTCTAGAAACCGTGGGACCCTCTACGTCTCACAACCCTATGGGCCTTCATGGCCTGTTACAGGGATAGCTTTACCTTTCTTTTGGTGTGTCTTCAAAAGACAAATCATTTCTCATGCAACCAAATGATACGCCAGTTTACACATTTCATTTTTTTTGTATTTCCTCCACACAATAAAGTCCAAACAAACAAAAAACAAACTCCGTGGTTTTTAGACAGCAAGCGAACTGTACGCGACCGCCGCTTGTCGGCGAAGTTAGTGCCAAAGCGAGAGGGTGTCGCGTGGTCAGCGCAACGGATCCCCACGGCCGTTAATTTCGGTTTTCTATACCGGAACACAATAAGGTCACTCATGAAGAAATGTTAATGTATTATTTGGTTCTGCCTTTCACTGCCGAATGTGTAAGTGCAGTTTCTGAATTGATGGCATAACGAGGGACTGCATTCTGATAATTTTTTCAGTGCTGCGGCAGCTACTTAATGGCTGTCGGCAGTTGAAGCGTCCTTGAAAGAGTATGAGATTAAAACAGAAAGGCGTGTAGTATCAAGGTTACAGTCCTGTGGGATATAGCATCATAGCACCCATTATACGGTTGATAGATGGATACGTAAGGGGTAGGGAAATTGCAGTTGGTATCACAACTAGGCTATGGGCTGGACGACCGAGGACTTGGGGTTCGATTTCCTGTAGGGGCAAAATATTTATCTGTTCGCTTTAACTTCCAGACCAGTTCTAGTTCCCACTCGGACTCCTGTACAATAGGTAAATGGGGCTCTTTCCCCAGGGGTGAAGCGGCACTCACTTCCATCTAGTGTTGAGGTTAAGAATGCATGGAGCTATACCTCCTCTCTCCACATATGTCTCCATGGCATGGTGCTTAGTTTGAGTAGAGGGAAAATTTTTCCAGTATCTTCACCAAATACTATTATGGCGATCTATTCGAAGAGTATGACATTTGTGATGTATGAAGCGCCCATGGAACAGATGAATGTATGAAAAATTGTAGAGCTCAAGCGGTTAGTCGCTGGCTTCCCACCGCGGCGGCCCGGGTTCGATCCTGGGTCTGGTCAAGTGGGATTTGTGGTGGACAAAGTGGCGCTTGGGCAGGTTTTCTCCGAGTACTTCGGTTTCCTCTGCCAATCTTCATTCCACCAAATGCTCCACAATCACCCTCACCTATCATCTGGGGCTGCTACAATAGGCCAGAAGTGGCCGCAGTACAAGGGACTTAGTTCCACCCCACTAGAAATAAAAAAAGGTAGAGCACGCGAGAAGGAATTTATAAGTTACTAGTTCAGTTTACATAATCCTCTGTGCCACTCGTCTGCTTAATAAAGACAGGATCATTATAATTCGGTCCATAGGCTTGGTTATTTCGAAACGCGTGCTGACGTCAAACTCCCTGCTTATGCTTTAAGGTTCCTCGACCATGCAAGAACGTGACAAGTGTACAAAGCATTGCATCCGGTTTGAGCTTTGCAACTCAACCTTGGATGAATTAGTTATGCTTCTCAGTATCCTAAGAAAAGTAATATTAAGTACTGTACGAGGCTTACAGTTGATAGCTCAGTATCATCTGCAAGCTTTTGTTCAAACGGTTTTCGATGTGGTGTATATTTAACGGAATAGGAGCAAAATTATACACTCCTCTATTCATTGTTGATTTTGTGAACGATAGATCTTTATACTTCTCTACTTCATGCATTTTAACTCTCGTTTTTGCCATAAGAATTCGGCCTAAGGTAGATACAATGGCTGGAAAATAGACTCATATTTCATTTTGTGAAAGTCATGGCTGTAGAGAAATTCAAATTAGCAAAGAATACACCTGACTTATTCCGAAGTTATTTTTTTTTCCTTGGCACTACAGCCCCAGTGGGCCTAGGCGTACCTCCATGAACTTCTCCGTTCACTTCGATTTTTCTTGATCTTACACATTCGGTAGGACTCCTTGGGCGGGTGATCAGCTCGTCGCAAGGCCTCTACCTGTACACAAACTAAACATCCATGCCCTGAGTGGGATTCCAACCCACGATCCCTGTTTCCAAGCGAACGAAGACAGTACATGCCTCAGACCGCTCGGCTACCGTGACCGGCCTCAAGCAGATTACTGATCGCTTTACTACAGTGCCCTTTTCGAATGTTTTAGGAACGTATGTTTACTCGAGATTAGTACACGTTTACACTCCTGTTATGTGGAATTCCAGATAATGTGGTAAACCGCAGACCTCGTAGACCAAGTAGACTCAGTCTTACCCCACCCCAAGAAAACTCAAAACATTACACTACTGATAATTTTGACTATGTTTTTGTAGACTGTGCCGGCGAATTCTGGGTTATACCTTGAAATCTGTCACTTCTGACTCGTTCCAAGTCCTTAAGCATTCAGAATTCATAAGCATCTCCGCGGTTCATTCGACAATATGCAGCCTGCAACATCTGAATCTATATCACTAAATAACAAAACACTCAGTCACGCTACTTTGTTTTCTTTTCACTCGTAAGTTGTTTTACGACGTTTTTAGTATCGAGACTCTATATGGAATGGCTGATGAGGTAGAAAGGATTTGGAAGGAGGTGTTCGTGGCCTAATTGAGGTACTATCCCTTCATTTACCTGGAGGGACTGCAGATAACTATGACTATCCTGTCAGGACAGCCGATGTGCCGGCCGGAAATCGAACCGAGCACCTCGCGAATACAAGTCTAGAGCGCCACCTATATACCAACTTATTAGTTGCCTTGTTGTAGAATATAGCGTTAACTAGCTACCTGACTCCATGCAGCTGAGTACTTCTTGAGAAGCCACTAGTTGTTCAACTGTTCAAGTATTTCCTAACATTTTATGGAAACCAGAGGTTCATACCATAATCGCAAGAGCCTGCCACTGGTCCATATCCTGGGACAGATTCCGTTTTCCTTTGCTTACGTCATTCCAAAGAATCCATCCAAGCCCGAGAACCTGTGTAACATTTCGTAACATACTGTGGCAAGTAGACCCGTTCCTAGGCGGCGACTGCGAGACAGGCGATTGTACAAGCAGCCGTTGCTAGGCAGCGTCCCGCAAACAACAACAAAGGAATGCTGTTTTCTGCGCTGTCCGCTAAGCAACAATTGAATAGCAACAGAGAAACGGTTTTTCTATGCGGTTAGTGCCGGGATGTTATAATCAGGACAATTGGAGCAATGAGTTAGTTGTAGAACAGTCGCCAGCCGGTAAGAACGTGAGCACGGAAGCAGAGGACATTGTTGAAATCCATCACCAGACAACGACTGATGAAGTCACAACAGACTGAGAAGACTTAATACGTGCTGTAGTGAACTGCCGAGTGTGTGAATTAGCGATATCGCTATAGTTACTTGTAGTTACGATCTGAAAGTGTTCAATAAATCCAGTTACTAATCTAAACCCTGGGCCGCGCCATAGCTCAAGCGGTTAGTCGCTGGCTTCCCATCACGGCGGCCCGGGTTCGATCCCGGGTCTGGTCAAATGGGATTTGTGGTGGCCAAGGTGGCGCTGAGGCAGGTTTTCTCCAAGTACTTCGGTTTCCCCTGCCGATCTTCATTCCACCAATTGCTCCACAATCACCCTCACCTATCATCTGGGGCTGGTACAATAGGCCAGAAGTGGCCGCAGTACAAGGGACTTAGTCCCACCCCACTAGCAATCTAAACCCTGTCTGTAGTCACTTATACACGTGACAACACCTTTCTTTTTTACGGAGAGAGTTAGCTCTACTACCAACTCCCAAGCTGGACGGCCGCACCTTGTAGGCGCTCCGCGACTGCTTATTCGATGTTTGCAGCTACCATCTATATCTGTAGGCCGTCTCCTACTTCTGGGTCCTGAGGACACCATGCCGCGATGACAAGGCTAATGTAGCGGTACTATTTTATAAAATCATCTCAGCGTTTATTAAATGCACGTATAAACATAGGAGTTATGAACGATAAGATGAATTTATGACAAGCTCTAGGCCTACTTGGATAGGTTAGTCAGTATAGCGACTGGCTACGGGCTGGACGACTGAGGGGTCGGAGTTCGGCTCCCGGCAGGGTCAAGAGTTTTCTCTCCTCCACGTCGTCCAGATCGACTCTGGAGCCCACCGAACCTCCTACCCAGCGTTTAACGGGGTTCTTTCCCTGGAAGTAAGGCGTCCGGGGCGTGAAGCTGACCGCTAACCTCCAACTAGTTCCGAGGTCAAGAAAATGTAGATCTATACATCCACTCCCCCATACGCCTTAATGACGTAGTGCTTAATTAGTTAAGCATAGGGACAACTTTGCCTTTATAGGCCTACTTGGAAATGAAAGTCTGATGGAAGTACAACACAGCTCCCTTGAGTACCGATGTTTAGTGTAAGCATGCTCTGCATGCTCGTTGCACTGGGGAGATGCGAACTGTGCAGTGCAGCTGCAGGGGAGCCAGCATGTGGCCAGTCTGCTGTGGGCTTAGGACCGATACAGTTTTGCTGGAAGGATTGTGGTTGCGGTAAATGAAAGCATGAAGCAGTTGCGGCCTTCGCTGTGTCTCTGCGCTAGACTGTTCGCAAAAAATAGAACTAACAAAATTACCCTCAGATGGGATCGAACCTATATCCTTCAGAGTGCAAGACGAATATGAGATTATGTGAACCGAGACGAATTATCTCTTCTTTCTTTCTTTCTTTCTTTCTTTCTTTCTTTCTTTCTTTCTTTCCTTCTTTCTTTCTTTCTTTCCTTCTTTCTTTCTTTCAGTTTTCTTTCCTGTACAGACACATATAAGATAATGAATCTTGTGGAATTTGGAATTTTTATTAACCTGATATTCTGCATTTAGTTTTATTTTTCAGTAATTTCATGTAACATAATTTAGCGAAAGTTTTATGCAGGAGCCGGTCTAGAAAACCGAGACTAACGGCTGTTGGGATCCGTTGCGCTAACCACGCGACACCTTTTATCCGCAAAAGTTGGCACTAACTTCGCCGACAGGCGGCGGTCTCTCGGTCGGCATAGTTCACTTGCGGACTAAAAGCCACGGAGTTTAATTTTTAGTTTTTATGTAGAGGAGAATTTTGAATGCGAGGGTGAGTTTTCCCCTTGCTCGAAATGCGTAATACGGAAGGAGTATCTGTCATGTCTGATCTCCTGAACTACCCAATTCTAGAGCCAGCTCAAAAATCCCTTACAGTAGTTTCTACTGGGTCAAATTTTGCGCACTCCTAGTGGAAGTTTACACCGAAACTTATAAAGCGAATTTAACTTTACTCAGAATTTATTAATAGATCGCCTCTGTGGTGTAGTGGCCAGACTTCCTGGCTACAGACCCAGAAGTCCTGGGTTCGATTCCCGGCGCTACTAGATTTTCTGAGAAGTAGTGGGTCTGGAGCGGGGTCCACTGAGCCTCGTGAGGATAACTGAGGAGCTACGTATATTTCAAGGAAATAGCGACTCCGGTCTAGAAAACCGCGATTAACGGCCGTGGAGATCCGTTGCGCCGACCACGCGACACCCTCTATCCGCTAAAGTTGGCACTAATTTCGCCGACAAGCGGCGGTCGCTCTTTCCGTATAGTTCGCTCGCGAACTACAGGCCACGGAGTTTTTTTTTTTTAGAATTTATTAATAAATCTGAAATCGAAATACTGGTACCAATTTTCATAAAACGGCTCACCCTACAAAAAAAAAAAAAGGGTACACTGTGTAAAATGTATACCTCATTTTCTGATATTTTCTATATTTATGAAGTAAAATTGACAGATAATATCTCGATTATCGTATGTGCTGTTTATTACATTTTTAACACTTGATAATGGAGGCCAATAAAATGTACAGAACTGCAGAAGAAACAATTTTGGAAAATTCATATATGTATTCAAAATGAGGTGCACTTTTCAATTCCATTTCTGTTAATTTTGAGTCGGTGAGGGTTTTTTAACGCGGTGTTCGTGACCTGTTTAAGGTACTTACCTTGCCAATCAGACGGAGGAGGCCTTGAAAAACAGGAAATAAATGTGTGAATCTGGTTCGCTGAACCTCCTGACACGAACCATCCTCTGTTCTGACTCACTGTGCTTAACTTTCTAAATATTTCTTTACCTTTTTCTTTTTACCTGGTCGTATTTTGTTCTTCCTCAGTTGTCATTCTTTTAGCAGCACCACAGCCCGGACTTTGAAACCGGTCGTCAGATGGTTGCGTGTCTGAAAGTCGCACTTGTCCGCGAAGGCACAAAGCAGCCTTCACTGGATGGTGGGAGGCCGATAACTGATCTTACTTGACCGACATCCCAAACTGCACAACCTCCGTATCTATGTTGCTAGTGGAGACAACCTACTTCAAGCCAGGCATTGCTGGTAGCCGTTGCAGCCTTTCAGTCTCTTTTTAACCTTGATGTGGGCCGCAACTGTGTCACGGTTCAAAGTCGTTACGGAACAATACTTGCCATCCTCTTTTATGTATTATTTTAAAGTAACAATAACCTCATGCCCTTGGAAGCTAGTCAACTAAAATTAATTATGTGTTCTTCGCACGATGTACATGCAAATGAAGCATAGAGGGGGTCATGTCTGCCTGTACGTCCGCATGTTTCAAGACGAGATCAGACGGAATTTGATGAAATTTGATATGAGCTTTATGCCATCAGAGGCCGACCCGATGTGAGATTTCAGGTACACCAGAGCAGTGACTATGTCTTTAATATTGTGATATGGCAGCGGAAGGCCGGAATAGTAAAGTAAAAAAAGATGGACACTTCTAGGTAACGGACTGTTAAAAGACATTCTCACGGCAACAAATACAAGTAATAGTAGAAGAATGTTTAACTTGTAAAATGTACATATTCTTTACATTATGACAAATATCTTACTACTACAGACAGTGACTCTGACAAAAGACAGACCCGTCCTCTTCTCAGAGATGGCGCCCGAAAATAACAAGGCCGTAACTGTAAAACAGTAAAAAAATATCTGGTTATAGGCCCCAGGTGGGGCTCGACGCCAAGACTGACTGACTGATTGACTGACCGTCAGTCGCAATGTGACTTTGACTTTGGCTTGAAGGAGTTGAGAGACTTTGACCGGCATTGGAGTAGAGACTAGACTAGGGCGAATAGATAGTCTAGAGAGAGCAAATTGGAACTAGGAGCTGCGTGAATCAAGAGAATTGAAGTGCTAGAAGTCGGTCCGTGAAGACTTAATGTGTAATTAGAAAATTTCGTTACAGTGCGACTGTTTTAACTGCGTTACCAGGGAACATCTCTTGTGTGTAACACTGAATTATAAAGTGTAGAAATAATGTTTTTTTTATTGCTAGTGGGGTGGGACTAAGTCCCCTGTACTGCGGCCACTTCTGGCCAATTGTACCAGCCCCAGATGATAGGTGAGGGTGATTGTGAAGCAATTGGTGAAATGAAGATTGGCAGGGGAAACCGAAGTACTCGGAGAAACCCTGCCTCAGCGCCACTTTGTCCACCACAAATCCCACAAATATGTCTGCACACGCGGCAACGTTTTGACTTGTATGCTGGAGGTTCCTGTTTAGAATATTGGCCGATACACAGATTATCCTGACTGAGATTTTTCGTGATTTGTCTCAGAACATCCAGTCATGATGGTCTTCGTTAAAAACATTATAAATATAAAAGTAACAGATGTAACCAGTACCCAGGTTTTTCAAAGTGCCGTACAAAAGTTTAAGTAGTCCATGTGCTTAATTAATTCAGCATTATGTAATGACGACGTATGGAAGAGAGGAGGTATATCTCCATAAATCTTGACCTCGGCTCTAGAGGGAGGTCAGTTGTCAGCTTCACGCCCCTGTCGCTTTACTTCCGGCGAAAGAGAACACAGTACTCATTCTATATGAGGCTGGGTGGGCTCCGGAGCCAGTCTGGATATTGTGGAGTAGAGAAAAATCTTGCTGCTGCCGGGAATCGAACCCAGGCCTTCTACTCCATCGCTATACCGACATAACTATCCAATTTTCCGGAGAACCCTATAATATATAAAAATAAAAATTTTCATTATTTTTGTGGGGTGTAAAATAACAGCGACGAGAAATATTTATTTATATTTCGATTGACATTTACAGCTAATGAATTATTTCAGGTGTTAACCCTGTTATTGCCTCGTGAGGATAATTGAGGAGCTATTTCAAGGAAATAGCAGCTCCGGTCTAGAAAACCGAAATTAAAGGCCGTGGGGATTCGTTACGCTGATCATGTGACACCCTCTATCCGCTAAAGTTAACACTAACTTCGCCGACAAGCGACGGTCGTTCGGTGGGTATAGTTCGTTGCGGACTAAAACCATGGAGTTTCTTTTGTTTGTTTTTTGTTAATCATGTTATTAAATGAAACTTTAAGGGGAACATAATTGTGCTTAGGCAGGTCTACGTGGAATTTGCTATTGGACGGACACAAACTTTGAAATATGAAACTGTCATCCACGTAGAATGAAGCAGGAATCTGAAGGGTTTATTTGGACTTGAGAGAGAATAAGAAACAGGAGAATGAAGGAACTTGTGAAACGAGGAGCCTCGTAAATTGTAGTCTACCAAATATTATTATGGCGATCAAACCGTGGAAGTTGAATGACTGATACATACAGCAATCTTCGGGGATATACAAATGCATACAGAACCATAGTATACGAGAGTCCGCCCCTGGACTGTGTCCTTAGCCAGTTGAATTCAGCACACACCATCAGAGCCTACTTCTATATATCAACTTTAATATTATCAGCGACCTAATCTTAGATCTGCCAAGTGGTCTCGTTTTTTGGATTTTGCATCAGAACAAACGCGAACTTCTGGGTTCCGTAAAATCATGGAATTTATTGACCGTCTGTGGTGTTATCAGCTTCCAGACAGGATCCTACACTGTAGTGTTAGTAGTACAGTAGTGGAAACTATAGATGTAATCGTATATATTGTCACGTGTTGGGTATGCACGCGACAAGTAACTTCACGCCGTCTTGTATATGGCGAATTTATTGCACATTCGCTCGTACACTTATACAATTCACAATTATACAATTACTGCCATCGGCAGTATCACAACTTACTGCGGCGAATGCTAGACTGCAACTGACTGGTTACTCTCTCCCTAGTAACTGGCTCAATACTCACTGCTGAATAGTGTTCGCTGCTCCTTATTTAGGCTCGGCACGGACAACATAGAAAACAGTTACGTGATAGGTACCACTGTTGCGTAACGTCGTGTTTACAGGTTGCCTAACAACAGTCGTTGCACGGGCTCCCCTGTTGCGTGACGCCATGTTTACAGGCGTTGCTGAGGAACGCTGCCGAGAGTTGTTTATTGCTGCATAGCAACCAGCGCGCTTCGGCTCGGCTCGACTCACTTCGGCTCTACTCGGCACGGCACTGAGAAACACCGCTTTCCTTACTGTTGCATAACTTGGCAACCGAGTGTTTATCAAGGGTCTGTCTTTGTGGTAACTCGTTCTACCTCTCGTTGCCCAGCAACGGTTAGGCATGTCACAATATATTGTGATATGATTACTTAAACATTGTTCGTTGCATGGTAACGGCTCGATCAAAAAGCGAGACATTGTTAAGAAACCGTCTGCATCAATTCAAGAACTGTTGGGAACTATTTTCTATGCTGTCCGTGCCGAGGCTATAAAGCGAGAGCCGTCGAGTCAGTTGAGTCACTTTCAAGCGACTAGACTGCTGTTGTAGCAGGAACTACTAATGAGAGCGCATGATCTGCTGCACTGAACCTGGACTGATAGGAGCCTTGTATATGTTGTATATAGACACATTTAATAACACGTAAATGTAAGTTGTACATACTGACAGCAGACTTATTACTGCTGACTGTGACTTTGGAAAAGACAGACCCATTCCTCTCTTCAAAGAGAGCGCCCCACAACAACAAACCCGCAAATGTCTGACAGTAATAAAGATCTGGTCTGAAGCCCCAAATGGGTGCTTTATTCCAAGAGATACTGGCCGACTGACCGTCGGTCGTAACATAACTTTGACTTTGAGCCGAGTCTCCGTCATTTTACATGGTGAATGAATGGAATATACCTTTCGTCAATCATGTCAAATATCTCGGTGTAATCTTCGATAAGAGGATTACATGGAGACTACACGTAGAAAGGACTGAAGCCAAGGCCTTAAAACATTTATTAGATTCTACTCCCTATTCAAGACTGAACGTTTAAGCTCCAACATTAAAACAAGCTTCTATAAGGCATTGATCAGATCGGTAATTGCTTACGCTTGCCCCGCCTGAAAATTAGCGGCACACGCCTACCTCTTAAAAATGCAGCGCCCTCAAAACAAGTTTCTCCGCACCACTGGAAATTTCCCAAAGTAAACACCGTTCCGCGATTTGCATACGGTTTACAACCTTCCCTATGTATACGATTATATAACAAAATTGTGCAGGCGACAAGCAGAAATCATGCAAAAACATGGGAATGAACATGTTCATAGTATAGGACAAGACAAATATAAGAGGCTTATACTTGGCGGTGGTGTCAACTTTACGACCGCTCAAGTGACTAAGTTGCCGTTGTAGCATAAGATACGTAAGATAGGCATGATATGCTTTGCAAAGCCTGGACTGATAGAGTACTTGTATATAGTGCAAAAGGAAGATTTTCAATAACTTGCTGTGTGATATATACACTTGACGAAAGATCAAGCATATTCATAAGAGACATACCCATATTCTCGTCAGAGAGGATGTTACATAAGGACGATTACTGCAAGGGTTTAGTTGAAAAAATCTCTGGTCGTGAGTCTCAAGATGCTTGACGCCGAGACGAACTGTTTGGTGGTAAACCTCCAGTCGTAAGGTAACTCTGACTCTGACTGAACTGAGTCAGCCAATAGAAGGGGAATGACCAATAGTAGTCAGACCCCTTCGCTCGTTGAAGAGGAGGCACCACTTCCAAACACGTACCTAGTAGAGAAAAGTCTTAGCCATGGTTCCCGACGGAACTCGAAATCAAGAATTTCTATGCTGGCGAGGACCAGCAGCAATTTAATCGACCGACCGACCAGCTGAGTCAGTTGCGACCAAGAGGATTTGCAAGGTAGTTGCCAGCAGGTAAGGACATGAGTATAGAATCCGAGGAACGTACATTGCTAGGATCCACCAACAGGCAACGACTTGTGAAGACATGTGCTGCAGTACAGTGAATTTTAGAGTGCGTAGACCTGTGAAACTGTTATAGTTGCCTGAAGTTGAAAGTTATAAGTGTTCAATAAATCCAATTAGCAAACCAAAACCCGTGCCTGGTTATTAACACGTGGTATTATATATGGGTAACTACAAAGTTGTATAATTATTCATTTACAGTTTCTTGTATCCTTTCCATAGGGGGAATTCAGCTGTTTTCGCAATATGGCTAATTATGCAGTACCTGAAATATTATTTTATTGTGTGGTTAGACGAGTGCAAATAAGTATCGTAAATTTACGTCCTGGATTTGAACGCAGAACAAGCTGCATTGACCGAATGATAAGCGTGATTTGCATTCAATGTTGTCTTTTTTACAAGGTTTTAAGATAGTATGGCAAATATGTTTACATGTCTTGACTGTTTTCAACTTTGACTATATCTAAATTGAATACAAAATTAATTTTACTCACATGCACTCATTTCACAGTAGGTAGGTGTAATCACTAGTAATCACTTGGTAACTTAGGTGTTCAAGTAAAACTCCCAACGAAGAATACCATCTTCTGGGATGTGGCGCCGTGTAGATCTTGTGTGAAACGAAGTTTCGGAGGAACTCATCGCCTCCATCTTCAGGCTAGAACAATCCGCTAACGAGGATTCAACGTGAGCAGGTGTCTGAAGCCACCTGTTCACGCTGATTTCTCGCTCGCGGATTTGCCTAGCTTGAAGATGGAAGCGATACTTTCCTCCGAAACTTCGGTTCACACAAGATCTACACGGCGCCACATTCCAGAAGACGGCAGTCTTCATAGACACCTTCGTGAAAACCTGAAATCTTAAAGATTCCCAACCTTTTTTAGATACAACTCCCTGGCTTTAGTCCGCAAGCGAACTATACCGACCGAGCGACCGCCGCTCGTCAGCGAAGTTTCGCTTAGTGGAGAGTGGAGTCCAACTGGGTCCACTCGGAACGGCGGCCACTGATTGGCCTATTGTAGCCTGCCCCGGTTGATTATGATGATGGAGAATTTGGTGGAATGAAGAGCGGCAGGGGAACCCGAAGTACTCGGAGAAAACCCGCCCCAGCGCCACTTTGTCCACCACAAATCCCACTTGACCAGACCCGCGATCGAATCCGGGCTGCTGCGGTGGAAAGCCAGCGACTAACCGCTTGAGCTATGGCGCGGGCTGTCGGCGAAGTTAGTGCCAACTTTAGTGGATAGAGGGTGTCGTGTGGTCAGCGCAACGGATCCCCACGTTCGTTAATCTAAGTTTTCTAGACCGGAGTCGCTCTTTCCTTGAAATAGCTCCTCAGTTATCCTCACGAGGCTGATGAACCCCGTTTCAGACCCACTACCTCTCAGAAAATCTGGTAGAGCCGGGAATCGAACCTGGGACCTCTGGATCTGTAGCCAGGAACTCTGACCACTAGACCAGAGAGGCGCGGACTATGAACATGTTTTTTTAGATACATTATTTAATTCTGTTCCTGGTTTAACTGATTGTATTTATGACAGCTGTTTTTTCTGTGTAAGATCCAGGGAAATGATCAGCTTCAATAATAGCACCGGTTAAGCAACTGTGGGGGTTCCGAGAACTGGTTTCTTATCTGCACCCTACAAACCTAATTATAGCTAGCACGTAGGAGTGTTAAATTGTATATTACGTCGTACAGATAGGTTATTTTATGTGGTATTAAATTCTAGATGCCATAATTACAATGATCACTCCTAATTAAAGTGAACCCTGAAGAGATGCAGTTTTAAATTGTCATTTCTCTCTGTTATTCATAAAGCAAAAGCAGAAGAATCTTGTACTCCATGTTTAACTTCCCTTTCAATATGCGTATTATTTTCCGCTTCTAGTAATGTACATAAATCCCATATATATTGTGACGGGTTATACCCATTCCTAGGCAACAGGTCTGTAAACACATTCCCGCAACACACGCACAAGCAACAATATGATGTCTTTGGCTGAGCAGCGGAGCTGTGAACACGCTCTTTAACAATAGAAGACGGTGTTTTCCGTTAAGTCCGTCCCGAGGCTCTATAACGAGGATCGCAAGCAACTAGAATTAAAATTGAGTCGAGTTATTCAGATGGCAGTGGAAGGTGATTGAGAAGAAGTAGGAAGAAAGGAATTAGGCTGTGACAAGAAGACTTCACATGTGAGCTGAAATGCCAGTGAAACTGATAAATCCGTTGCCAGGATACGACTAGTGAAGACTGACAACCTTAATGCGTGTGTAACGGTGAACTGGAAAGATTGTAGAATTGCGATAGCTCTGTGCTACTTGTAGTCCCGAACTGTATGAATGTATAAGGTGCAATAAATCCAATCGTCCAGTCCGGAACCCGTCGTATAATTCATCCCAAAACGTAACTATATTCTTCTTCTATGGCGCAACAGCCCGATGTCGGGCCTTGGCCTCCCTTATCAAGCCTCTCTGTCCTGCGCTGCTCTCTTCCTGTTCCTTACACCCATTCACTTCTTCCACCACATGAATCCATCTAGTTCTTGGTTTCCCAGCATGTTTCCTACCGCCTATTGCACTATATAATATTTTCTCTGGGATACGCTCCTTATCCATTCTCTGTACATGCCCAGCCCATTGCAATACGTAACTATATACGTATATATATATTGTCGCGTATCGGGCGTATATCGCGACAAATAACTTCTCGATGTATTTGACGTAGCGAATTTTATTTCACATTCGCACTTACAATCACCCAACTTACAATCTGACGATTACTGCTATCTGCAGTATCACAAATATTACACTCCAAATGCCACAATACAACTGACTAGTTGCTGGCTAACTCGGCGGTAGCTCCACTAGAACTGGCTGTGAATAGCCTTCGCTTCTCCCTATGTAGCCTCGATCGGACAATACGGGAAAACGGCCACGTAATAGGCACCCTTTTGCCTGGCGCTCTGTTGCTATGTAACGCTAGCGGAGGTCACCGCTGTTACTATCGTAACGTCGCCGCTGTTGATTCGCGTTGCCTAGCGACCGCGATNCCGTCTTTCCATCCCATCCGGTCTCTCCCAAATGGAATATTGTAAAGAAAAAATAAAGATTAATACAAATATGAACCCCTCGGAGAGGCAAACCCTGGAAAATTATTGCTCATTCTATTTCGAAATGTGGGAACAGGGGTATTCAGAAATATATCAACTACCCCGTTTCTCCCAAATGGTTCATTATAGAGAAAAATATATCTGTTCAACGAAAATAGTATACTCGTATAGGATGTTCAAAGAAGCTAAGGTGATATATTCTTTCAGAATTTTCCCGCATTATGAAGGCTTTCGTTGCAGATAGCTTAAGGTTCCATAAAATGTTTGTATTTTTATTGTTTTTTTTTTTGTAGTGTTCAGTGAAACGAGAGTCCACATCATGGTTCAGATGAACTTAGAATACAAGAACCTTCTATTTATGCAATTATATTGCTATAAGAATTAGTGTTTATTCGGATTGTAGGTTCTCACAGCACTGAGTATGAAGAATTGTATCTTCTGGGATAGAATGCCGTGTAGTCTGGTGAAAGGCAATCGACGTTTCGGATGAAGAATTCTCTTCTTTTTTTTTCAAATTCGAAGAATGATGCAAGAAATAAACTGTCATGCAGCAGGCAGAAACCACAGTTGCTTGGCACGCGAAGTTTACGAAATTATTTCTTATAAAGAAAGGAAATGACAATTGAATTCTTTATTTATTTATCTGCAGACTTAACAGGTCAAAGGCCAATTGCAAAGTAGGCAAGAGTAAAAGAAAGAAACAGAACAAACACATACACAAAAGCGTAGATAAAAACAAGACAGTTGTTTCATTGAGATAATAATCTATTAGTGTAATCACTTTATCCTTGTGAGTTGAGAAACAAAAGAACTACGCGTTTTTTTGTCTCGAATACAGTCAGTAATTTAACGAATCATAAAATGTCATTATATAACATATAATTCAGAGAAACAATTTTATTATACATATACGAACATCCCTACAAAAACTTCAGCTTGAAGACTCGACATTGTACATAGAAACGTTTCTGATGTACCTAGTTGCCACTCGAAGACTGTAAAAGTTTCTAAATGTAAAAAGACAGAATTCTGATCCAAGGTAAACTTCTTCTACTGGATGCGCTCCACTTTGTTGGCACCAGTAGACGTGATATAATTCCAAACATTAGATGCGTATTCAAGCTTAGATCTAACTAGGGTGTACTCGTACAGTATGCTATATATAGAAGGTCGAGGGAAGCGAAGGACAGGTTACGCTGCGAACTAGACTGACTTACTTAATCGGCCGCGCCATAGCTCGAGCGGTTAGTCGCTAGGTTCCCACCGCGGAGGCCCGGGTTCCATCCCGGGTCTGGTTAAGTGGGATTTCTGGTGGACAAAGTGGCAGTGGGGCAGGTTTTCTCCGCGTACTTCGGTTTCCCCTGCCAATCTTCATTCCACCAATTGCTCCACAATCAACCTCACCTATCATCTGGGGCTGGTACAATAGGCCAGAAGTGGCCGCAGTACAAGGGACTTAGTCTCACCCCACTGGCAATAAAAAAATACTTAATACGTTTCTCTTATACTTTACGGTGTCAAGGTTGTTTTTTTTTATTTTGATCATTTTACATACGATAGGACTCCTTGGATGAGTGATCAGCTTGTCGCAAGGCCTCTGTATAAACACAGGACAACACAAACATAGAATAAACACATACACATACCAAATATCCATGTCTTGTTTGGGATTGAAACCCACGATCCAGGCTTTCGAGCGAGCGAAGACAGTACATGCTTTAGACCGCTCGGTTACCGTGACCGTCGCGAACTAGACACATGACCTCAATAATGAGAAAATACGTAATTGTCACTATTATGAAAATGAAGTTCAAAATCCAGAAATACTATCAGGCCTATAATACTACTATAATCAGTACGGCCTGTAGGGAACTGACAATGTGATACTGTAGATTAGGATGCTTAAATATAATACTGTAGATTAATATATAGGATTTGCAGTTCTCACAGCGGTCAGTTATATCTTTGGGTTATAGCGTTGTGATCGCCTCGTTCTTCAGGATGGAAGAATAAACCAAGCAAGAAACCAACGTGCGAGTAAGCTCTGTTTTCCACCTGTTTTCAATCTTGTTTCTTGCTTGTCTTATTCTTAGACCCTGAAGATGGAAACGACATGTTCCTCCAAAATATCGGTTGACTTTTTAACAGGTTAAACGTCGTTATATCTCAGAAGACGGAACTCTTGTAGATTAATATCTTAGTTTTTCTTGAAGAAGACATAGCTCTGGTTTTATTGATGTTAATACTGTTTCTTTTTTTATTGCTAGTGGCGTGGGATTAGGTCCCTTGTACTGCGGCCACTTCTGGCCTATTGTACCAGCCCCAGATGTCAGGCGAGGGTGATTGTGGAGCAGTTGGTGGAACGAAGATTGGCAGGGGAAACCGAAGTGCTCGGAGAAAACCTGCCCCAGCACTACTTTGTCCACCACAAATCCCACTTGACCAGACCCGGGATCGAACTTGGGACGCCGCGGTGGGAAGCCAGCGACTAACCGCTTGAGCTATGGCGCGGCCCTAATATTAATACTATGACTGCTACTGTCACTACTAAAATAAAAGGAGTAAGGTTGTTCCTGTTCTTAATTAATTAAGCACCATGCCGTGAAGGTGTGTGGGGAAGTGGATGTAAAGCTCCTCCATTCTTGGCCTCGCCACTAGATGGAGCTGAGTGGTCAGATTCACGTCCCCTGCTGCTTTATCCCCTGTATCCATTGGATAGGAGGCTGACTGTAGTGTAGAGACAAATTTGTTCACCGTACTGGGAATTGAAACCCGGCCGTCCAGTTCGTAGCCCATTTCTACACCCACTGCGATAGTCCGGCTAGTGTTATACTACTATCGGTACTGCTGCTGCTCCTACTATTACTACTACCACCAATGATAATAACCTGTAAAGATTTTCAACTGCAAGGAGTGGTTGACTCACCAGTATTGGATCATATGTCCGTCAGTACACACACGAGTCCGGCTGTGCGCAAGCTCGGCTGATAAGCTTTGCTCAAGTCATCGCAAAGATCATTACAGGACGGCAGTAATTATGCTGACGCGGAAATGCAAGCGCAGGAACTACTTCAAGTTGTGTCTTTCGCCTATATTAGCGTCGAGACAAATTTGTTGAAACTCAAAAAGAGTTTTTTTCCCTTGGCACTACAGCCTCAGTGGGTCTAGGCCTACCTCCATGAACTGCTCCGTTCATTTCGGTTTTTCTAGATGTTACACGTTCGGTAGGAATCTGTTTTTAAGACAATATATGTGTAGTAATATCTGAAAGAATTGACAGATTTTACGTGAAGATTTCTGTCTTCTGGCCTATATAGCCGTGTATTTCAGTGAAAGTCAACTGACATTTCAGAGGAACATATTGCCTCCATATTCAGGGTCGAAGAATAAAGCAAGAGATAAACCAGCAACAAGCAGGTATCAAACAGAGCTCTATTTACTACCTGCTTATTTTTCGATCATGTAGATGGAGGCGATATATTCCTCCGAAACTTTAACTTTCAACGAACTACAAGGCGTTTTTTCGCCCAGAAGGCAGAACTCTTCATAACTATTTCTGTGAGAATTTCACGTGCTGCGGATGAAGTTTTGAAGAAGGTTGAATAGTTGCTGCTAATAGCGTTCCAGCAGACCGATTCAAGTGTCCTGTTTACAGCTTCGTGACTGTACTGTGCGTGCGTTTCCAGGAAATCAGCAGATAAATACAGAACAGAGACGTTTCCGGTAAGAGTTTGGACAGTTCATTGAAGCGTTCACAGTAAGATGAACTTCCGAGAAACGTACCCAAGTTCGATACGACAAATGATCATAAGACCGAAAGAATTTGCCGGTTACTCATAAATCGTAATTGGATATGCAAATAAGGATTCTCTTGCTCGTATTGTGACTTGCGATGCATCCTGGGTTCGCAATTTTGAACCTGGATCAAGCAGATAAAGCATAGGATTGAAACACCCAGGATCACAGGCTAAAAAGAATTTCAAAACAGTAAAGACATGTGATCTGTAATATGACGCCATGTATTCCTGTGAAAGTCAACCGACCTGTCGGAGAACATGTCTTCCAGTTTCTATGTACAAGGGCAAGCCAAGCGAGAAACCTACATGAACTATAAACCTCAAATCCAAACATTTTTATACGACAGTATTTGTGTCCATGCTGATTTACCTCCGTACCGGTACGGACGATATTCGGGACTCTGGAGGAAATCACGTGTTATTATTATTATTATTATTATTATTATTATTATTATTATTATTAAACTAACTACCGTCGTAAAAACTTTTGATAAGGAATCGTTTGTCTTCTCGTCTGCTGTCCAGAAACATAAAAATCAGAATATACAAAACTATAATTTTGCCTCTGGTTCTGTATGGGTGCGAAACTTGGTCTGTAACATTAAGGGAGGAAGGTAGACTGAGGGTGTCTGAGAAGAGGCGTTGAGGAGAATATTTGGACCGAAGAGAGATGAAGTGACAAGAGGTTGGAGAAAACTGCATAACGAGGAGCTTCATAACTTGTACTCTTCTCCAAGTATAATTAGAATGATCAAGTCAAGGAGGATGAGGTGGGCAGGATATGTAGCACGAATGGGGAAGACGATGAACTTGTATAGGAAATTGGTGGGAAAGCCAGAAGGAAAGAGATCTCTGGGAAGATCAAGGTGTAGATGGGTGGACGATATTAAGAAGGATTTTAGAGTGCTAGGATGGGATGGTATGGATTGGATTGATCCGGCTCAGGATAGGGACCAGTGGAGGGCTCTTGTGAACACGTTAATGAATCTTCGGGTTCCATAAAATGCTGGGAAATTCTTGAGTAGCTGCAGAATTGGCGGCTCCTCAAGAAGGGCTCAGCTCCATGTCTGTATGTAAGTATCAGAAGAGAGCTGGCCAAATACTCCGTAAGGCAGCCGGAACATTTCTTCTTTAA
Source organism: Cryptotermes secundus (assembly GCF_002891405.2). Lineage (NCBI taxonomy): Eukaryota > Metazoa > Arthropoda > Insecta > Blattodea > Kalotermitidae > Cryptotermes > Cryptotermes secundus. Next base: position 269,824 of record NW_019733348.1, read on the forward strand.
CCCCGAATATGGAAAAGAGAAGGAATTACTATTATGTAATTGTGTTCGGGTCATAATTTTTTATATCTCTTATCTTGAATCATGTGAGCCATTCTTCAAATGTTTATCCAATTTTCATAGTTCATGTCTGATATTTTCTGTGACCTGAAATGAAGAGGCATGCACTCGCTATGTAGACTAACTGATACACGAGTGGGATACGCAGAAGACATCATGTAAAGTAAAAAAGTTGAAGTTGATCCTGTACGTAAGTAATTAAGGACTACGCCATGAAAGCATATGGGGGAGTGGGTGCAATTTCCCCGGGGTAAAGCGGCAGGGACTTGAAGCTGACCGCTCACCTCCATCTAGTGCCGAGCTCTAGAATGGTGGAGCTGTAATTCAACTTCTTCTTATGTTTTCATGGTATAGTGCTTAATTAATTAAGCACAGGTACAACTTTACGTTATATACATACTTTTTTTTTCTTGGCACTACAGCCCCAGTGGGCCTAGGCCTACCTCCATGAACTTCTCCATTCACTTCGGTTTTTCTAGATGTTACACATTCGGTAGGACTCCTTGGGCGAGTGATGAGCTTGTCGCAAGGCCTCTACCTGTAAACAAACACAGAAAAACGCACACAAACATCCATGCCCTGAGTGGGATTCGAACCCACGATCCCGGCTTCCGAGCGAGCTAAGACAGTGCATGCCTTAGACCGCTCGGCTACCGTGGCCGGCTATATACATACTTACAGGGTTATAATATACTTGTATGCACGCTATTGTGTAAGTCCGTGGCCATGTGAGAATATCTATACTCGGAGGAAACAAAGAGAGGACGGGACTTGTTAAATAATGATGTTTATAATTTATGCTCTTCGTCTAATGTTATTATTGAGACCAAATGAAGGAGGATGAAACGGACGGGTCAACAGCTCGTGCTGACTGGAAGTGGAAAGACTACTTTGGGGGATAATACAAGGTAATGAACGAATCTGTGAACCGGATTCAACAGTCGTAGGAAAGTGTCAAGTGATGGGGTTTTTGGAATATGATAATGAATCTTCGGGCTCCGTACAAGACGAGGAGTTTCGTGACGAACTGAACATGGGTCATATTGGTTAAATGCGTACATCAGTTGGTCTCGTAAAGTACGTGGCAGTGCCATCTCTCCGCAGTTTGAGGAAGTACTTGGATACCTTCCGCGTTACGCTGTAGTACCGGTAATACACCACGTATTGCAAGTTTTCAACATATCCTGAATTGTCTGGAAAAGTTAGAGGTTTTATTTCTCACTGGCTCCTGATGATCGCTTAATGAGCTCATTGGGTTTATTTGCAGGGGCAGAGGGCACAGCAGAGGCTTCTTCTGGTTCTTGGTAAACTTTATGTATTATTTTTTTTGATTGAGGAAGTTGAACATCCTCATAATACTTGTAGATTACCGCACTGTGAGATGTGTCGTGGTGGAGATCGTTACCACCGCTGCAGAGGAACCTGCCGCCTTCATAGAGTCACTCTGTTACTCTAAAAAGCAATACTTTCCTAAGAAATATTGGTATAGATGTATCCGATTACACGGTGCCACATCCAGGAAGTCTGTAATCTTCATAATCACTTCAGCAAGTTCGTAAAATGTCACGTTATTACAAGAATTGAGTACCCTCCTTCTGTTTGTGATACCTTCCTGAGAAATGAAGAGACCGCCTATGTGTGAGTGGGATTTGTTCCCAAGGACGAGAATTGCATGAAAGTGCACAGACCGAAGACATGCTAATTGATGGAAGTGAAGTGAGCGAACTTCGACTACCCCTATATGCTTGAGGAAGAAGCCGGGATAGAGTAGTCGGTATATAGACTGGCTATGGGCTGGATGGCGGAGAGGTCAGAGTTGGAGCCCCGGTAGGGTCAAGAATTTTCTCTTCTCCAACTTGTCCAGACCGAATCTTGGGTCAACCCAACCTCCTATGCAAGTTGTACCGGACACTTTCCTCGGGGGTAAAACGGCTGGGACGTGGAGCTGAACACTCACCTCCAGCTAATGCCACACCCGCATACGCCTTCATGGCTTAGTGCTTAATTCGTTAAACACAGGGACGACTTTCCCTTTTCCATACCTGATGAGAATTTGATGTTAGGAAGGAATATTATCATCTGTTCTCGGGAGGTGTCCAGTACGAATCTTTGTAGTTGTTGACGTTTTCCATCGCCGTTCTCATCAACAGAGGCGTGTTACTATGATTGCATGATATACATTTTCCTCCTCTGTTCCCATATGCCAACAACAGCTGATCCAGTTGACCTACTGACCCCTCTATTAGCTATTACCCGCAGCTTGTACGTCTAATTGAGACCACTCATAAAGTTGAAGGGAATAGAACGGTTTCCCTCTAGGCGGAAGAATCAGCCCTTTTATTTACAAGAATTCTAATTCGGATATTTCAATTGGTGTCTCGTTAANCTTCCAGATTTTTTTCGGTCATTTTATAGGTAATTTTTTTTAATATTTTCAGGTCATCAAAATCCGGGCCCTGCTAATAAGAAATGAAGTTCGGTTTACACAATATCACAAATAGAATTTTCTATGCATCCGATCAGTCATTCGACATGCTTTGTTGAAATTCTGTATGGGAACTTTAATTAATTTGCATTTAATTATTCCTGTTGTAAACTAAACTTAATAAACTTCAAAGAACGCAGTTGTTAATTCTGCACACTGGACTCTAAAGTATACCCTTTGCAATCTTGTTATATNGGCTTACACCAATTGGTAAGGACTGCAAGGTACCGGGGTTCATTACCTGGCAGGAACATTAGAATTTTTCTCTTTGTCATAAGGTGGAAATGGTTATAATGTCCATAGAGACTCCTTCTCTTCATGCAGTTCTAAAGGTCTCTTACTATTGCCTTCAGTATTAACATACCGGGATGAACTTCATCATCATTACGTATTATCATCGTACGAAGAGAAATTTCTTCAGATTCTGGGCGGACTGGTATCCGAAGTTCGCAGGCCAAAATCGTGGTATCCTTACTGAAAGTTTTCATGATTTCCTTTATCATCTCCAGCAGACAGAAGCCATGATGTTCTCCTTTCATATACTTACCTACACACAATTCACGATGTTTCCATCTCAGTGCGAGCTGTAGTTGTAACCTCTGCATTTTAAATGATTTTTAAATACCCTAGAAACAATCTGCCTTTTAGGATAGGTATGAGCTATCTGGGATCCACCCAGCCCCCTATCCAGTGGGTGCCAGGGCTCTTTCCCCGAAGCTTGAAGCTGACCACTCACCAATTAGTGCCGTTAATTTCTGTATTCTAGAACGGAGCCACTATTTCCTTGAAATAGCTCCTCAGTTATCCTCACGAGGCTGAGTGGACCCCATTTCAGACTCATTCAGAAAATCTGTTAGCGTCGGGAATCGAACCAGGAACTCTGACCACTAGAACACAAAGGCGGTCTTTTTGTTGCGAACAAGAAATATAAATACTGTATATTCCCAAAACGTACTCGAACCTTTTCCGAAGATGAATCGCCACATTAAATCGGTGGTCTTGGTAGTCTCATCGTATCCGTGTTGGTACTGTTCTTGGCATGAGTTTAGAAAGTACGAAAATATTCATATTCAATATCATTAATATCTATTTATGTGAGGGAACTCACGTGTGTAACAAGCGTTAGTATCCACGTAAATTATTTAATACACGATAAAAAAGCAAATATAAAAAACAAAGTTTATTTTTGCGAATATATTTTGTTACAAACAGTAATTTACACACTGAAGAGATCAACATACACGTAAGCAAGAAAATATTGATAAATTATTACGTTTATTTGTAATATGTATCCTTTACGAGCAACTTGCAGAAAGGCATAAATTACATGAAATTAAAACAACCGTTATTTAATATATGTCTTAGCACTTCAATTTTCACGATTAAAGTGAAATTCTTATAGTAAATTCGATTTCGTAAGCTCTGAAAACTCTTCATGATCTGAATTCTTCGGTTAAAATTCGATTCATCAATATTTTTGCTAGTTCCGGTATTAATAACAGTAAGAAATTACTCTTAGAAGAGACGAACCACAGCGTGCCCTGTTGTTCGGTAGTAGAATAGAGCAAAATTATTTTGTATACTACAGGAAGAGGTCTACTGATTGTTTAACGATGGAATGGGAGAATCGGCCAAGATTTATAATATTTATTGAGCAAAATGCGATATTTCTTGAAAGATTTCATTTTCCTTGCTGCTTCTCGAACTTTTTATGACGATTTTTATGCCTTCAGAATTTGTAGGATACGTTTTCAAATATTTTCAGTTTGAATGTACAAACTTGTCTTTGGTATAATTGTCAGTAAAAAAAGTAAAAAGTAAAACTATCCCTGTACAAGGCCCTGAAGGCCCATAGTGTTGTGAGACGTTGAGGGTCCCACATTATCTAGACAATCGGCTCAAAGATGGCGGTAAGGTTGTCAGCCTTACGCGCCGGCCGCGCTTTACTCCCCAGGGAAATTATTTAATGAATTCCTTGTACTCATTTCTGTTAGAGGCTGAGTCGACCCCAGGGCCATAATGCGACTGGAAGGAATAGGTCAACTGAAAAAATCTAATGACCTTATCGGGATTTGAACCACCTTCCGACTTGTAGCATTGCCTCAAGTAGACATGTATATAGAACTGTATAACTTCTCACTCTCTACATTTCCTTGGTTACATTACGTAGAAAGGTAAAGTTGTCCCTGTGCTTAACTAATTAAGCACTATGCGATGAAGGCGTGTGGGGAGTTAATGTACAGATCCACATTTTCTTGACCTCGACACTAGTTGGAGGTGATTGGTCAGCTTCACGGCAAGGCCGCTTTACCGCCGGAAAAGAGTCCCCGGCACCAATTGTATAGGAGGTTGGGTGGACCCCAGAGTCGGTCTGGACGGATAGAGAAGTTGAAAATTTTTTACCCTACTGGGACTCCAACTCCGACCCCTCGATCGTACAGCCCATAGCCGGTCGCTATGCTGACTACACTACATTTCGTATATAATTAATATGTATTCTTCTTAGAATGTACTCAACCAACCAACTAACTCGCTCGCTCGCTCGCTCGCTCGCTCGCTCACTCACTCACTCACGTAGTCGGATTACTAATGTCGACACTGTGTATTTGGCTTATTTCCAATTTCACGTAAATTGCTGCTTCTCTCACCTGATCTGCTCTTTAATAAGACAGTTATGTTATTCTTACGAGCTTGCCATTTCTCCTGCTGGATTGATCTCAGCAGACTGCCCAGCCTGTTCTCAGTCTTACGAATACACTAGCCGCCATGGTGTAGCGTAGTGATCGCTTTTGTGTATTAGATGGTTGCCAAACAACGAAATAGCGGCGAACGCGGTTCGTATTGTGTCGTAAGGATTATGGTAACCTACAGACCTCACAGAGAGGAAGAAACGGAGAAGACTAGACACTAAAGGAGTATATGTTATAGATTATGTGATGAGAGCACGAGTTTGTGACCTTGAAATTTCCATTATGCACTCAGATATGTGAATTTCGAAGAGCGGTTTTTTTTAAAGAAAGCAGCCCGATTAAATATAAAGGAGGAAAGGAATAGTTACTTTCACTTTCGAGCTGTATATCCCCGAGGAATGGAACTTAGTGTTTACTCAGACAAAGACTGGACGCTTTCAGAGAGGCCTGGATGTGGTGATGTACAGAGCAAGCATATCTGTCGGGTATCATTTCCGTAGTAAGTTTGCTGTGTGCCTAGACATGCTTATGGTAGCAAGCATCATGGCTAGTATTTAAGTGTTCTTACTTTCCAGTGCGGTATAAAATAAAGAAAGGGTAGTAAATTAAGAATTTTGAAGCTCACCACAGAGTTTATCCATACATAACTTTCAATTACAAACTGCAATGGATTTATCTCCACGTCTGCGTTATATATCCAGGCAAACTGAACAAAAAATTTTGTAAGGATGTATGCTAGTGAGTCAGTTGTACTTTGAGCAAGTCCCGAATTGTGTATTGAACAACTGGGATTCTTTACGTTTCTAGCCTGAATAAATACATAATTAGGATTACATAATTTCATAGAAATATGACATTTAGCAACAACAGTACTGATCGCCTCCCATCATATGCACGACTAAGCGAAGCAAAAGTGGCCGCGCCATAGCTCAAGCGGTTAGTCGCTGCCTTCCCATCACGGCGGCCCCGGTTCGATCCCGGGTCTGGTCAAGTGGGATTTGTGGTGGACAAAGTGGCGCTGGGGCAGGTTTCCTCAGAGTACTTCGGTTTCCCCTGCCAATCTTCATTCCACCAATTGCTCCACAATCACCCTCACCTATCATCTGGGGCTGGTACAATAGGCCAGAAGTGGCCGCAGTACAAGGGACTTAGTCTCACCCCACTAGCAATAAAAAAACACCATAAAATAGGTCTTTGCTTTCTGTCTACTTTGCTGATTTCTTGCTGGGGCTTATTCTTCAACTCTGAAAAAAAAGGAGCATGCCCCTCCAAAACGTTGGTTGACTTTCAATGGACTTCACGGCGTTATATCCCAGAGGATATAACTCTTCATAATCACCACTGTGAGGACCTCAGTTCATACGTTTATTGGCTTTCAC